>NC_088402.1:26814912-26884912 GCF_034236695.1 Oncorhynchus nerka
TTTCTAAATATTTCTGAAAACATAATTCCATTTTGACATTGGGGTATTTTAAATTCAGACTGTAACACAACAAAATGTGGAATAAGTCAAGGGGTGTCGATACTTTCTGAAGGCTCTGTAGATGCAGACATGTGTGGACACACACAAGGGAGGATTCACACACACACGTGTCATCGGGTAATCTAAAAACAGAAGACTACGTTATCTCACTGAGCTAAAGTCTAGACAAGGGTAGTTCACCAGACCTCCTCTGCCACACACACACACCCTTTCCACCCCCACCACACACTCACATCGATGGCGTCCCTTTCAAAGATGCGTAGTTGTAGGAAGAGTTCCAGTTTGATCTTCCTCTCCTGAAACAGCTCCTCCATCTGAGCCTGGGCCTCGTCCAGCTGCAATAACACACTCTCTATGTGGTTGATGGAGCTGTTGTGGGGAGTCTTGTTACTGGAGATAGCAGAGTCCCTACCATAGGAGAGAACACACACACACACCCACAAACACATATTGAAGAAAACGTACACACACAAACAATTGGACATGTGCATTTACCAGGGGTTGGAACCAGTTCAGGAAGAGAACAGAAAAACGAGAACATAAGTGATCTATACTGTTCATAATTGTAAAAGCATGGGAACCGGTTAATAACGTTATTCCAGGATTTTTTTTCACAGTCCCACAAAAAAACACAAAGCGCCTATGCAAATCCCTCACTGTCACTTAGAAACGTTTTCCAGTGTCTGCCTGCCTGCCAGCTGAAAATCTTTGCCAGTTTGTGTGTGTAGGCTACCTGCCCCTCCCTCTGAAGCATGCATGTTCTACTGTAGCCCCTCCCCCTCCCTCCAAAGCATGCATATTCTACTGTAGCCCCTCCCCCTGACACATGCATATTCTACTGTAGCCCCTCCCCCTCCCTCCAAAGCATGCATATTCTACAGTAGCCCCTCCCCCTTCCTCCAACGCATGCATATTCTATTGTAGCTACTGAAATTAGGGAGAGAGATTTTTAATTAGAGAACAATTGATAAACTTTCCATGCTAGTTCAGGATACTATAGTTATCACGTTTCACATTGGATTTATTAACTACAAAAAGGTAAGACAAACTCAGCAAAAAAAGAAACGGCCCTTTTTCAGGACCCTCTTTCAAAGATCATTCTTAAAAATCCAAATAACTTCACAGATCTTCATTGTAAAGGGTTTAAACACTGTTTCCCATGCTTGTTCAATGACCATAAACAATCAATGAACCTGCACCTGTGGAACAGTCGTCAAGACACTACAGCTTACAGACGGTAGGCAATTAAGGTCACAGTTATGAAAACTTAGAACACTAAAGAGGCCTTTCTACTGACTCTGAAAAACACCAAAAGAAAGATGCCCAGGGTCCCTGCTCCTCTGCGTGAACGTGCCTTAGGCATGCTGCAAGGAGGCATGATGACTGCAGATATGTCCAGGGCAATAAATTGCCATGTCTGTACTGTGAGATGCCTAAGACAGCGCTACAGGGAGACAGGACGGACAGCTGATCATCCTCGCAGTGGCAGACCACGTGTAACAACACCTGCACAGGATCGGTACAAGATGGCAACAACAACTGCCCGAGTTACACCAGGAACGCACAATCCCTCCATCAGTGCTAAGACTGTCTGCAATAGGCTGAGAGGCTGGACTGAGGGCTTGTAGGCCTGTTGTAAGGCAGGTCCTCACCAGACATCACAGGCAACAACGTCGCCTATGGGCACAAACCCACCGTCGCTTGACCAGACAGGACTGGCAAAAAGTGCTCTTCACTGACGAGTCGCGGTTTTGTCTCACCAGGGGTGATGGTTGGATTAGCGTTTATCGTCGAAGGAATGACCGTTACACCAAGGCCTGTACTCTGGAACGGGATCGATTTGGAGGTGGAGGGTCCGTCATGGTCTGGGGCGTGTGTCACAGCATCATCGGACTGAGCTTGTTGTCATTGCAGGCAATCTCAACGCTGTGCGTTACAGGGAAGACATCCTCCTCCCTCACATGGTACCCTTCCTGGAGGCTCATCCTGACATGACCCTCCAGCATGACAATTTCACCAGCCATACTGCTCGTTCTGTGCGTGATTGATTTCCTGCAAGGCAGGAATGTCAGTGTTCTGCTATGGCCAGCGAAGAGCCCAGATCTCAATCCCATTGAGCACGATCGGAGGGTGCAGTCCATGAGGAGGAGATGCACTGCAGTACTTAATGCAGCTGGTGGCCACACCAGATACTGACTGTTACTTTTGATTTTGACCCCCCCCTCCTTTGTTCAGGGACACATTATTCCATTTCTATTAGTCACATGTCTGTGGAACTTGTTCAGTTTATGTCTCAGTTGTTGAATCTTGTTATGTTCATACAAATATTTACACGCAGTTGACAGTGAGAGGACGTTTATTTTTTGCTGAGTTTATTTACATTTGTATTCTGGTTCCGCTCTGCAGGCACAAGCTTGTTACTTGGCTAGCTCTGGTCTGGCTCTCGAAAACTCTAGGAGGCATTATGTGTAATGTCATGGAACTGAGAGTCAAGTGCAAGCTCTGGTCCAAAGTTAGCTAACACATCAGAGTCTAAGCCCTGTCTAAGCCACATATACACACAGACACAGCATTGTAGCAGAGTTCTGGGGATTCTACATAATTAACCACACTTATGTAACCAGCATTATGTAACAATACCCAGAGGAGAGAATACACCAGAGAGGGGGGGGGGGGGGGGCTAGGTCTCAGACTCACACACTTGATATAAATAGAACCAGAATCATGGTCAGAGGTGTCAAATACATGAATCTCTCTAACTCTCAACCTACTGCTTCTCTCCATCTCTCCCTTTCTATTGCCTCTCTCTCTTTCTCTCTCATCTGGCAGTCCGCTATGTGAGGATGCTGTTGTTTTCTTTCATCTTCCTCTCCTCCTCCTCTTCTCTCTTCCATCCTACTCACCTTCTGCACAGTTTCTTCTAATTCATTGTGTGTGTGTTAGTGTGTGTTGAGTGTGTGAGTATGCGTGTACGTCTGTGTGCACACGGTGTGTGTGTGTGTGTGTGTGTGTGTGTGTTGAGTGTGTGAGTATGCGTGTACGTCTGTGTGCACACGGTGTGTGTGTGTTCTACCTGAGCTGCTGGATGAGGTCCTCTCCCTCCTTGATGACGTTGACAGTGACCTGCAGGATGGTCAGCTGCTGCTGGCTGAAGCGTTTGATCAGATCCTGCACCGCCTCCACAGACTCAGCATACACATCATCTAACAGCTCCTTCTGCAGCTCCTCCAGCCACGTCCACAGCTAGGGACAGAGAGATGATTAACATGTCGCACACACACAGTCCAGTAAGATGTCGCGCTACTTCACGACGCACGCACCCCTCCATCTCCACCCACCGCCCCACCCCACCCCCACACTCTCCCTCCCTCCCACCCTGTACCTCTTTGACGTGTGTGTGGAAGGCGACAGACATGTCCAGCAGGACTTTGCGTTGCTCCACCCTCCTGACAAAGTCCTGGATCCGGTCCTCCAGCTGGTGGGCTGCCTGGTAGATCTCCTCTGGGTCACACTCTCCTGTCTGGGCCAGCTGCTCTGCTGCCTCCAGCAGCTTGTCAGCGTTAGTATAGGTGTTCTGGAGGAGGGACAGAAGCAGCACACAGAGAAAGACAGAGGAGAGAGACAGAGAGGGGGAGTGACGGGGGAGAAGAAAAGAGGGAGGACAGTTAACAAGAGAAAGGGAGAAGGGGAGGAGGGAGAGACAGTAGTTAGTGCAAAGATGGAGAAAGAGAGAGTATGTGATGGAGAGAGGAAAGGGAAATGGGAAGATGAAGAGAGGAAAAGTAAAGTGAGAAAAGGTCAAAGCAGAGACATGAAGAGAGGCGTCCTACCTGGGCGACCTCCTCGAAGTCCTCGTGTCGTTTCTGTAGCGCTCTGGCTCGATGGAGGGACTTCCCAACGCCTGTGTGTTTACTGAGGAACGCCTCCCCGTGGTTCTCTATCCAGTCCAGAACCTGCACACACACAAGCATGCAGTTAGCTAAGTGGCATAGAAGTTCAGGCTGTGGGGCAGAGGGGAAAGGGGTTGTCGTGAGAGAGAAAACAGCATACTACTCCAGTCAGTAGGCAGAGGAAGGTAGATGACAGAGAGGATGAGGTCCCTCCCATCTGGTCATTTCTAGATAGGGGACAGCTTTTGTCAAATTGACGCATTTTAGCTAACCCTTACGCTTTTCCTAGCCTCAACCTAACTCCCCTTACCTGCTCAATTAATTCCCCTAAACCTGCTATGAAAAGTCAAGTTTGACAAAAGCTGTATCCATTCTAGACAAAACCCTCGTGTTCCTTCCGCCTTTCTTTCTCCCTCTTCACACCTTCCTTGTCCTGATCTCTCCCTCCTTCTCAGATCTTTCTCCATCCCACTCTCTCTCCCTCTACCACTTGGCAGAATACCTCTCACCAGGATACTGGCCAGCAGTATCGCAATGGCAACAGTTACCTTGGCTACAAGGGTGATGCCTATTAGTGTTTCCATACATTTCCAGTATGTGTATCATTTATGTGATCCCTGCGAGTATTGAACACACAACCTTGGCATGGCTAGAGCCAGGCTCTTCCCAACTGAGCCACACAAGGTCAGAACTAGTCCACACCTGCTGTACGTCTTGCTGGAACACACACAGCTGGAGCCTCTGGTGCAGGCGGACTTTGCGGTGTTGCCAGATATTCTCCAGTTGTCTCTGGTGGTGCAGCACCTCGTGTATCACATCCAGCACATGGTGCACCGCCTTGCTGTAGTTGGCCGAGGCCGTTAGCGAATCAGCCCCCCCCGGGGTCAGAGGGCGCTGGAGCTTATCCAATAGGGCCTTACCGTCCTGACTGACCTGGCGGAGGGGGAAGGAAAATGGCTTGAGCACATACAGTACATACAAACACACATGTACAAACGTGTTAGTATAGAACTAGCTAGTGATACCCCCCCCCCAAACACACACCTACACCAGTGGAGGCTGGTGGGGAGAGATATAGGAGGATGGGCTGATTGTAATGGCTGGAATGGTATTAATGGAATGGAGTCAAATATGGTTTCCATATGTTTGATGTGTTTGTTAACGTTCCATTAACTCAATTCCAGCCATTACAATGAGCCCGTCCTCCTATAGCTCCTCCGAGCAGCTTCCACTGACCCACACCTACACCAACACACATTATGTTACCTCTGGGTATGCAGCAGTGCTGTTTACCTCTGAGTAGGCAGCAGTGATGTGTTCGTAGAGGCCCTGGTGGTGGTGGATAGCATCCTCTAGGTCCTGGAGCTCCGAGGGTAGATCCACCTCTCCACACGCTTTACACCACGAGTCCACATTACCCATGTACTGTAGAGACAGGAACACAAACACATTACACAGACTCTTTACACCACGAGTCCACATTACCCATGTACTGTAGAGACAGGAACACAAACACATTACACAGACTCTTTACACCACGAGTCCACATTACCCATGTACTGTAGAGACAGGAACACAAACACATTACACACACTCTTTACACCACGAGTCCACATTACCCATGTACTGTAGAGACAGGAACACAAACACATTACACAGACTCTTTACACCACGAGTCCACATTACCCATGTACTGTAGAGACAGGAACACAAACACATTACACACACTCTTTACACCACGAGTCCACATTACCCATGTACTGTAGAGACAGGAACACAAACACATTACACACACACTTTACACCACGAGTCCACATTACCCATGTACTGTAGAGACAGGAACGGGAACACAAACACATTACACACACACTTTACACCACGAGTCCACATTACCCATGTACTGTAGAGACAGGAACACAAACACATTACACACACACTTTACACCACGAGTCCACATTACCCATGTACTGTAGAGACAGGAACACAAACACATTACACACACACTTTACACCACGAGTCCACATTACCCATGTAATGTAGAGACAGGAACACAAACACATTACACACACACTTTACACCACGAGTCCACATTACCCATGTACTGTAGAGACAGGAACGGGAACACAAACACATTACACACACACTTTACACCACAAGTCCACATTACCCATGTACTGTAGAGACAGGAACGGGAACACAAACACATTACACACACACTTTACACCACGAGTCCACATTACCCATGTACTGTAGAGACAGGAACACAAACACATTACACACACACTTTACACCACGAGTCCACATTACCCATGTAATGTAGAGACAGGAACACAAACACATTACACACACACTTTACACCACGAGTCCACATTACCCATGTACTGTAGAGACAGGAACGGGAACACAAACACATTACACACACACTTTTCACCACGAGTCCACATTACCCATGTACTGTAGAGACAGGAACGGGAACACAAACACATTACACACACTCTTTACACCACAAGTCCACATTACCCATGTACTGTAGAGACAGGAACACAAACACATTACACACACACTTTACACCACGAGTCCACATTACCCATGTACTGTAGAGACAGGAACAGGAACGGGAACACAAACACATTACACACACACTTTACACCACGAGTCCACATTACCCATGTACTGTAGAGACAGGAACACAAACACATTACACACACACTTTACACCACGAGTCAATGTTCTCATTTACTATAGAGAGGAACACACACACAGCGCTGTGTCTAGTAACTATGTATTGCTCATTTTGGAAATATTTTGAGAGTCAGTGCATTATTCTACCATGATAACCTGGATGTCACATGGCTAGGTTAGTTATTTGTAAATGATTCCACCATGATAACCTGGATGTCACATGGCTAGGTTAGTTCTTTGTAAATGATTCCACCATGATAACCTGGATGTCACATGGCTAGGTTAGTTCTTTGTAAATGATTCTACCATGATAACCTGGATGTCACATGGCTAGGTTAGTTCTTTGTAAATGATTCCACCATGATAACCTGGATGTCACATGACTAGGTTAGTTCTTTGTAAATGATTCCACCATGATAACCTGGATGTCACATGGCTAGGTTAGTTCTTTGTAAATTATTCCACCATGATAACCTGGATGTCACATGGCTAGGTTAGTTCTTTGTAAATGATTCTACCATGATAACCTGGATGTCACATGGCTAGGTTAGTTCTTTGTAAATGATTCTACCATGATAACCTGGATGTCACATGGCTAGGTTAGTTCTTTGTAAATGATTCCACCATGATAACCTGGATGTCACATTGCAAGGTTAGTTCTTTATAAATTATTCTACCATGATAACCTGGATGTCACATGGCTAGGTTAGTTCTTTGTAAATTATTCCACCATGATAAACTGGATGTCACATGGCTAGGTTAGTTCTTTGGAAATGATTCCACCATGATAACCTGGATGTCACATGGCTAGGTTAGTTCTTTATAAATGATTCCACCATGAAAACCTGGATGTCACATGGCTAGGTTAGTTCTTTGTAAATGATTCCACCATGATAACCTGGATGTCACATGGCTAGGTTAGTTCTTTGTAAATGATTCCACCATGATAACCTGGATGTCACATGGCTAGGTTAGTTCTTTATAAATTATTCCACCATGATAACCTGGATGTCACATGGCTAGGTTAGTTCTTTATAAATGATTCCACCATGATAACCTGGATGTCACATGGCTAGGTTAGTTCTTTGTAAATGATTCCACCATGATAACCTGGATGTCACATGGCTAGGTTAGTTCTTTGTAAATTATTCCACCATGGTAACCTGGATGTCACATGGCTAGGTTAGTTCTTTGTAAATTATTCCACCATGATAACCTGGATGTCACATGGCTAGGTTAGTTCTTTGTAAATTATTCCACCATGATAACATGTATGTCACATGGCTAGGTTAGTTCTTTGTAAATTATTCCACCATGATAACCTGGATGTCACATGGCTAGGTTAGTTCTTTGTAAATGATTCCACCATGATAACCTGGATGTCACATGGCTAGGTTAGTTCTTTATAAATTATTCTACCATGATAACCTGGATGTCACATGGCTAGGTTAGTTCTTTGTAAATGATTCCACCATGATAACCTGGATGTCACATGGCTAGGTTAGTTCTTTGTAAATGATTCCACCATGATAACCTGGATGTCACATGGCTAGGTTAGTTCTTTGTAAATGATTCCACCATGATAACCTGGATGTCACATGGCTAGGTTAGTTCTTTGTAAATGATTCCACCATGATAACCTGGATGTCACATGGCTAGGTTAGTTCTTTGTAAATGATTCCACCATGATAACCTGGATGTCACATGGCTAGGTTAGTTCTTTGGAAATGATTCCACCATGATAACCTGGATGTCACATGGCTAGGTTAGTTCTTTGTAAATGATTCCACCATGATAACCTGGATGTCAGATGGCTAGGTTAGTTCTTTGTAAATGATTCCACCATGATAACCTGGATGTCACATGGCTAGGTTAGTTCTTTGTAAATGATTCCACCATGATAACCTGGATGTCACAAGGCTAGGTTAGTTCTTTGGAAATGATTCCACCATGATAACCTGGATGTCACATGGCTAGGTTAGTTCTTTGTAAATGATTCCACCATGATAACCTGGATGTCACATGGCTAGGTTAGTTCTTTGTAAATGATTCCACCATGATAACCTGGATGTCACATGGATAGGTTAGTTATTTGTAAATTATTCCACCATGATAACCTGGATGTCACATGGCTAGGTTAGTTCTTTGTAAATGATTCCACCATGATAACCTGGATGTCACATGGCTAGGTTAGTTCTTTGTAAATGATTCCACCATGATAACCTGGATGTCACATGGCTAGGTTAGTTCTTTGTAAATGATTCCACCATGATAACCTGGATGTCACATGGCTAGGTTAGTTCTTTGTAAATGATTCCACCATGATAACCTGGATGTCACATGGCTAGGTTAGTTCTTTGTAAATGATTCCACCATGATAACCTGGATGTCACATGGCTAGGTTAGTTCTTTGGAAATGATTCCACCATGATAACCTAAATGATTCCAATCCTGATGGGACAATAGAGGAAAACAACAACAAAAAAACATTAAAGAAAAACAAAGCAACAGTAAACATCCCCTCAGAAAATAGAAGGCAGCTCACCTGGGTACCAGTCCAGGGCTTGACATTCAAGTAAATTTGAGAGTGGCACACCGGGCCAGTAGCAAGTGAAAACTGGGCCAAGATCACAGGAAAGCAAGTTATGCATGCATGATCACTTGTCTGATGCAGCCTCGTGGCTACATGGCTGAAGCATGATCACCTGTCCGATGCAGCCTCGTGGCTACATGGCTGAAGCATGATCACCTGTCTGATGCAGCCTCGTGGCTACATGGCTGAAGCATGATCACCTATCTGATGCAACCTCGTGGCTACATGGCTGAAGCATGATCACCTATCTGATGCAACCTCGTGGCTACATGGCTGAAGCATGATCACCTATCTGATGCAATCTCGTGGCTACATGGCTGAAGCATGATCACTTGTCTGATGCAGCCTCGTGGCTACATGGCTGAAGCATGATCACTTGTCTGATGCAGCCTTGTGGCTACATGGCTGAAGCGTGATCACTTGTCCACCATAATTGAGAATTTCAATAAGCATTTTTCTACGGCTGGCCATGCTTTCCACCTGGCTACTCCTACCCCGGTCAACAGCACTGCACCCCCCACAGCAACTTGCCCAAGCCTTCCCCATTTCTCCTTCTCCCAAATCCGTTCAGCTGATGTTCTGAAAGAGCTGCAAAATCTGGACCCCTACAAATCTGCCGGGCTAGACAATCTGGACCCTTTCTTTCTAAAATTATCTGCCGAAATTGTTGCCAACCCTATTACTAGCCTGTTCAACCTCTCTTTCGTGTCGTCTGAGATTCCCAAAGATTGGAAAGCAGCTGCGGTCATCCCCCTCTTCAAAGGGGGGGACACTCTTGACCCAAACTGCTACAGACCTATATCTATCCTACCATGCCTTTCTAAGGTCTGCGAAAGCCAAGTCAACAAACAGATTACCGACCATTTCGAATCTCACTATACCTTCTCTGCTATGCAATCTGGTTTCAGAGCTGGTCATGGGTGCACCTCAGCCACGCTCAAGGTCCTAAACGATATCTTAACCGCCATCGATAAGAAACATTACTGTGCAGCCGTATTCATTGATCTGGCCAAGGCTTTCGACTCTGTCAATCACCACATCCTCATCAGCAGACTCGACAGCCTTGGTTTCTCAAATGATTGCCTCGCCTGGTTCACCAACTACTTCTCTGATAGAGTTCAGTGTGTCAAATCGGAGGGTCTGCTGTCCAGACCTCTGGCAGTCTCTATGGGGGTGCCACAGGGTTCAATTCTTGGACCGACTCTCTTCTCTGTATACATCAATGAGGTCGCTCTTGCTGCTGGTGAGTCTCTGATCCACCTCTACGCAGACGACACCATTCTGTATACTTCTGGCCCTTCTTTGGACACTGTGTTAACAACCCTCCAGGCAAGCTTCAATGCCATACAACTCTCCTTCCGTGGCCTCCAATTGCTCTTAAATTCAAGTAAAACTAAATGCATGCTCTTCAACCGATCGCTACCTGCACCTGCCCGCCTGTCCAACATCACTACTCTGGACAGCTCTGACTTAGAATACGTGGACAACTACAAATACTTAGGTGTCTGGTTAGACTGTAAACTCTCCTACCAGACCCATATCAAACATCTCTAATCCAAAGTTAAATCTAGAATTGGCTTCCTATTTCGCAACAAAGCATCCTTCACTCATGCTGCCAAACATACCCTTGTAAAACTGACCATCCTACCAATCCTCGACTTTGGCGATGTCATTTACAAAATAGCCTCCAATACCCTACTCAACAAATTGGATGCAGTCTATCACAGTGCAATCCGTTTTGTCACCAAAGCCCCATATACTACCCACCATTGCGACCTGTACGCTCTCGTTGGCTGGCCCTCGCTTCATACTCGTCGCCAAACCCACTGGCTCCATGTCATCTACAAGACCCTGCTAGGTAAAGTCCCCCCTTATCTCAGCTCGCTGGTCACCATAGCATCTCCCACCTGTAGCACACGCTCCAGCAGTTATATCTCTCTAGTCACCCCCAAAACCAATTATTTCTTTGGCTACCTCTCCTTCCAGTTCTCTGCTGCCAATGACTGGAACAAACTACAAAAATCTCTGAAACTGGAAACACTTATCTCCCTCACTAGCTTTAAGCACCAACTGTCAGAGCAGCTCACAGATTACTGCACCTGTACATAGCCCACCTATAATTTAGCCCAAACAACTACCTCTTTCCCTACTGTATTTAATTAATTAATTAATTTTGCTCCTTTGCACCCCATTATTTTTATTTCTACTTTGCACATTCTTCCATTGCAAATCTACCATTCCAGTGTTTTACTTGCTATTTTGTATTTACTTTGCCACCATGGCCTTTTTTTGCCTTTACTTCCCTTCTCACCTCATTTGCTCACATCGTATATAGACTTGTTTTTTTTACTGTATTATTGACTGTATGTTTGTTTTACTCCATGTGTAACTCTGTGTCGTTGTATGTGTCGAACTGCTTTGCTTTATCTTGGCCAGGTCGCAATTGTAAATGAGAACTTGTTCTCAACTTGCTTACCTGGTTAACTAAAGGTCTGATGCAGCCTCGTGGCTACATGGCTGAAGCATGGGGTTGCTCCTCTGCATTTTCTACCACAATAGGCTAATCATTAGCTAGATTACAGACTAAATATGATCTTGTTGCTTGTTTAATGTCCTGAAAAAACTCCCACTGGCACTAATAACATCATGTGATTTTACAGTTTTTATAAATACAGTGTATTTCTGTGAATCTGAGTTTGGAAACGTAGGGGCCATATGAAAGCATGATTCACTGTCCCGATGAGCTCGGCAGATGTTGCCTGGCCAGTGGGCAGCCCTGAATGTCGAGCCCTGCAGTCTCTTTAGCTAATCCACTCCCTGTATTCCATGTACTGTGCCAAAGAAAAAAGGTCACCTGCTGGAGAAGACAGATTTTGGGCCCAGTTATCCCTCTCGCTTTGCCTCTTCCTCTCTGGTGCAACTCATTTCAGTTCATTACTATTGGCTCCCGCCAATCAGTGGAAGTTGTAAATGCTGGATCTCTTTGGCAAGACGCATCATTCACCCAAGTTTTGTCAAAATCGGGCCAGCGCTGTCTGAGATATCGCGTGTGACAAACATACGAACGGACTGCCAGATGGAAGGACGGAGACCGATCCACAGTCCCCTACCTGATTTCAACGTGGGGGACAAGAAGACGTAGCAAAGAATAAAATAAAAGAAGAAGTCACATGGGAATATTAAACAAACCAACACAGTAGGATTCTAATCTATTTGTAATCTCACTGCACACTCTCATCATACAGAGATCACACACACCAGAGAATGTGCATGTATGTACAGTTGAAGTCAGAAGTTTACATACACTTAGGTTGGAGTCATTAAAACTGGTTTTTCAACCACTCCACAAATTTCTTGTTAACAAACTATAGTTTTGGCAAGTCGGTTAGGACATCTACTTTGTGCATCCTCGCTCCTCCCTGGGCTCGAACCAGGAACACAACGACAACAGCCACCCTCGAAGCAGCGTTACCCATGCAGAGCAAGGAGAACAACCACTCCAAGTCTCAGAGCGAGTGACGTTTGAAACGCTATTAGCGCGCACCCCGCTAACTAGCTAGCCATTTCACATCACTTCGGTTACACCAGCCTCATCTCGGGAGTTGATAGGCTTGAAGTCATAAACAGCGCAATGCTTGAAGCACAACGGAGAGCTGCTTGCAAAATGCACGAAAGTGCTGTTTGAATGAATGCTTACGAGCCTGCTGCTGCCTACCACCGCTCAGTCAGATACTTGTATGCTTGTATGCTCAGTCAGATTATATGCAACGCAGGACAAGCTAGATAAACTAGTAATATCATCAACCATGTATAGTTAAGTAGTGATTATGATTGATTGTTTTTTATAAGATAAGTTTAATGCTAGCTAGCAACTTACCTTGGCTTACTGCATTCGCGTAACAGGCAGTCTCCTTGTGGAGTGCAATGTAATCAGGTGGTTAGAGCGTTGGACTAGTTAACTGCAAGGTTGCAAGATTGAATCTGTCGTTCTGCCCCTGAACGAGGCAGTTAACCCACCTTCTTAACTGACTTGCCTAGTTAAATGAAGATTAAATAAAGGTGAAAAAAAAAAAAAATCGGTGTCCAAAAATACCGATTTCCGATTGTTATGAAAACTTGAAAATCGGCCCTAATTAACCGGCCGACCTCTAATGTGTTCCTGCGGGTGACGAGTGTCTGTACCACCACCACCCACCTGGTCACATTTCTGGTGGAAGGCGGCAGACATCTCCAGCAGTGTGCTGCGTTCGTCCAGGGCCGCAGCGAAGGCTTTCCACTCCGCTTCCAGCTGACCTGAGATCTGTTTAATCTGCACCGAGGCATAGTGACCAGACTCCAATAGCCTGTTACCCACTGACATTATCCTGTTGATGTTCACATACACGTTCTGGAGCGGGAAGGGGATTGGGGTGAGGGAGAGAAACATTGATTTGGTTTATTTAGCTATTCAGATAATAGACAAATAAACATACAGATATTTCACAATAAGCACAACAACAACAAAAAATGGAGTAAGCACTAAGTCCATACCGAAAACCCCAATTTAGCGTACTTGCATTCCAGATTCTGTTGTAGAAAGGATTGGAGTGATGTCAGTATGGAAGGATGCCAGCTTTGTAATAGCTACCTATGGATTCCCTATGGACCTAGCCTCAACTAGACAGGGTGTGTGTGCACACGAGAGAGAGCTTGTATTGATTTTAGTGCAGCGCTAAATGTCAGTGCTCGTTTCCATCTGCAGAGTCATCATCTAGCTGAGGCAAAACAGTCGATTCATCTCCTGCTTTAAAGACATCCGTTTCAGAACCATTATGTAAACCTGTATGGATACAGCTTCTAGCTGTGTAATAGCCTGCTGCTCGGTGTGTGTGTGTGTGTGTGTGTGTGTGTGTTCTTACCATGCAGTTCATAGCAAAGTGGTTGTGCTGCGTCTGTAGCTCCATGGCGTGTGGGTGGTTGTTGCCGATCTCGGTGTAGCCGGCCAGGAACAGACCCTTGTTGGCCATTATCCAATCAAACATCTGAGGGAAAGACACCCAAACACACACGTTAGAGACGGGATAGTGCAGGCAGCTAACAGCTACAGACAGTAGAGTGTGCTTGGGTCTGTATCATTGTGCTTGTGTGTGGGTGTATCATTTTGTGTACTGTATACTGCTTAGCGGGACTACTGTATGTGTATGTATGCTTGCACGTGTGAATGTAGAAACGTGAGTGTGCAAAAACAAAAACACTTTCTTGCAAGTGTTTGTGTGTGTGTGTGTGTGTGTGTGTGTGTGTGTCTGTATTTTTCTTTATTTTTACTACCTTCTACATTGTAGAATAATAGTGAAGACATCAAAACTAGGAAATAACACATATGGAATAATTTAATAACCAAAAAAGTGTTAAACAAATCTAAATATAGTTTATATTTGAGATTCTTCAAAATAGCCACACTTTGCCTTGATGACAGATTTTCACACTCTTGGCCTTCTCTCAACCAGCTTAGTCACCTGGAATGCATTTCAATTCTCAGGTGCGCCTTGTTAAAAGTTAATTTGTGGAATTTTAATGCGTTTGAGCCAATCAGTTGTGTTGTGACAAGGTAGGGGTGGTATACAGAAGATAGCCTTATTTGGGAAAAGACCATGTCCATATTATGGCAAGAACAGCTCAAATAAGCAAAGAGAAACGGCAGTCCATCATTACTTTAAGACATGAAGGTCAGTCAATCCGGAAAATGTCAAGAACTTCGAAAGTTTCTTCAAGTGCAGTCGCAAAAACCATCCAGTTCATTAGAGTTACCAGCCTCAGAAATTGCAGCCCAAATAAATGCTTCAGAGTTCAAGTAACAGACATCTCAACATCAACTATTCAGAGGAGACTGTGAATCAGAACTTCATGGTCGAATTGCTGCAAATAAATCACTACTAAAGGACACCAATGAGAAGAAGAGACTTGCTTGGGCCAAGAAACAGGTACAATGGACATTAGACCAGTAGAAAGCTGTCCTTTGGTCTGAAGAGTTCAAATTTGAGATTTTGGGATCCAAATGCCGTGTCTTTGTGAGACACAGAGTAGGTTCAAACATTTGGGGTAACTTAGACATGTCCTTGTTTTAGAAAGAAAAGCACATTTTTGTCCATTAAAATAACATCAAATTGATCAGAAATATAGCGTTGACATTGTTCATGTTGTAAATGACTATTCTAGCTGGAAACGGCTGATTTTTAATGGAATATCTACATAGGCGTACAGAAGCCCATTATCAACAACCATCACTCCTGTGTTCCAATGGCACATTGTGTGAGTTAATCCAAGTTTCTCATTTTAAAAGGATAAATTATCATTAGGAAACCCTTTTGGAATTATGTTATCACAGCTGAAAACTGTTGTCCTGATTAAAGAAGCAATAAAACTGGCCTTCTTTAGATGAGTTGAGTATCTGGATTATCAGCATTTGTGGGTTCGATTACAGGCTCAAAATGGCCAGAAACAAAGGACTTTCTTCTGAAACTCATCAGTCTATTCTTGTTCTGAGAAATGAAGGCTATTCCATATGAGAAATTGCCAAGAAACGGAAGATCTCGTACAACGCTTTGTACTACTCCCTTCACAGAACAGCGCAAACTGGCTCTAACTAGAATAGAAAGGAGTGGGAGGCCCCGGTGCACAACTGAGCAAGAGGACACGTACATTAGAGTGTCTAGTTTGAGAAACAGACGCCTCAAGTCCTCAACTGGCAGCTTTATTAAATAATACCCGCAAAACACCAGTCTCAACAGTGAAGAGGCGACTCCGGGATGCTGGCCTTCTAGGCAGAGTTGCAAAGAAAAAGCCATATCTCACACTGGTCAGTAAAAAGAAAAATGAAGGTGGGCAAAAGAACACAGACACTGGACAGAGGAAGATTGGAAAAAAGTGTTATTGACAGACGAATCTAAGTCTGAGGTGTTCAGATCAAAAAGAACATTCGTGAGACGCAGAAAAAATGCTGGAGATGCTGGAGGGAGGAGTGCTTGACGCCATCTGTCAAGCATGGTGGACACAATGGGATGGTCTGGGAGTGCTTTGGTGGTGGTAAAGTGGGAGATTTGTACAGGGTAAAAGGGATCTTGAAGAAGGAAGGCTATCACTCCATTTTGCAACGCCATTCCATACCCTGTGGACGGCGCTTAATTGGAGCCAATTTCCTCCTACAACAGGAAAATGACCCAAAGCACAACTCCAAACTATACAATAACTATTTAGGGAAGAAGCAGTCAGCTGGTGTTCAGTCTATAATGGAGTGGCCAGTACAGTCACCAGATCTCAACCATACTGAGCTTTTGTGGGAGCAGCTTGACCGTATGGTACATAAGAAGTGCCCATCAAGTCAATCCAATTTGTGGTAGGTGCTTCAGGAAGCATGGGTTGAAATCTCTTCAGATTACCTCAACAAATTGACAACTAGAATGCCAAAGGTCTGTATAAGGCTATAATTGCTGCAAATGGAGGACTCTTTGACGAAAGCAAAGTTTGAAGGACACATTATTATTTCAATTAAAAATCCTTATTTATAATGACTATATCCCCTATTAATTTTGCCACTGATTTCCTGTATGTTTTCATGAAAAACAAGGACATTTCTAATGTACACCACATTTTTGAACGGTAGTGTATTTGGGAACTCCTTCAAGACTGTTGGAAAAGCATTCCAGGTGAAGCTGGTTGAGAGAATGCCAAGAGTGTACGAAGCTGTCATCAAATCAAAATCAAATCACATTTTATTGGTCATATACACATATTTAGCAGATGTTATTGCTTGTGTTCCTAGCTCCAAAAGTGCCGTAATATCTAATAATTCACAACAATATACACAAATCTAAAAGTAAAATAATGGAATTAAGAAATATATAAATCTTAGGATGAGGCAAATTGTGGCTACTTTGAAGAACCTAAAATATATTTAGATTTGTTTAACACTTTTTTGGTTACTACATGATTCCATATGTGCTATTTCATAGTGTTGATATCTTCACTATTATTCTACAATGTAGAAAATAGTAAAAATAAAGAAAAACCTTTGAATGAGTAGGTGTGTCAACATTTTTGACTGGTACTGTATGTGTGTGTGTGTACATACATACATCTGTGAATCACTAGGCACAGGAAGAAGAGAGATGAGCTGAGTGTCATAAGAGAATACCAAGAGCCTCTTCAGAGCTAACTACTGTCTATCGTGTCCTAGCAACAAGCCCTTACCGCAGTCCAACACTGCTATCTGTCTATTAGACAGTAACTATTGACGGTATCAATTATACTCTATCAGTCTATTACACTGGATCTATTCAGCCCCCTACACACACACACACACACACACACACACACACACACACACACACACACACACACATATATAAATCCCACTAGCTGTTGTCTTTTCCTTTCATCTCCATCCATGGTACCTTCTCAGCATCCTGTTCGAAGAGGCGGAGCTGGAAACACTGGTCCAGCTGGAGTTTCCTGATGTGCCAGGCCTGGTGGAGGTGTTGTCGTGTGCTGTGGAGTTTGTCCAGCAGGGTGGCGACGCGTGGCACCAGCCCCTGGGTGTCAGTGTTACACACACCGCTGGCGTTAGAGTTCCTGTACGACTCACTGCTCTGGATACGCTGCAGCAACCTGGGAGAGAGGACGCAACGTGAAATAACACACACACACACTACCACCAGCAGTGTAAAATTAGCCACACCATCAGTCTGAGTGAGCGTGTGTGTGTGTGTGTGTGTGTGTTTGTGTGTGTGCGTAGCCTACCTCTGTCCCTCCGTATCCAGTTCCTCTATAGGAGCTTTGATGACCTTCTTCTTCAGCGTGGCGTGTTCCTCTATCATGCGCCGCGCCCCGTCCAGGTCCGTGGGGAAGTCTTTCCTCGCCACCACCTCCTGCATCTCCTCCAGCCTCGACAACATGTGACCCGCGTGCCCCGTAAACTCCTCAAACGCAACCCGCACCTGGAAAAGAACCAAGACACTGTATGGATTGATTGATAAATTGATTGATTGACTTGTGGTTGTAGTACTGACTAAGAGATCTAAAGTCGGTGTATTTTGGTTTTTGCAAACCATTGATTGATTAATTGATTGACTGGTCGTACCTCGATCCACTCGTCATGGTTGTATTCTAGACTTCCCTCGAAGTCAGAGGTCAGCTGGGAGGGGTCAACCACCTTAGATAGACCCTCCAACGACACCATGGTGGTCTAGAGAGAGATGGAGAGGGGGAAGAGGGGGAGATGAGGAGGAACGGTAAAGAGGAAAGGGAAGAAAGGGAAGAGAGGGAGGGATAGAAGACTTTAAATCAATTCTAACAACATCATCACAGCCTTTTGGTTGTGTTCAAGTTCACCGCCCACTCCGTGCTCACTGTGTCAGTGACACACAGCAATAATGGTGATTCAGACACTCAGATAGACACATTTGATTGGCTATGACAAAAAGGGGAGGGGTTACGACAGAGGGTCATCTCTCTCGGTCTCGTTCTCCCTCACCTTGATTAAGTCTGCTGATTTCATATTGCGTTTTTGGGGACATTTAGAAAATTACTTTTACCTCAGAAAAGGTGAAATGTCTGTACAGATTGAGAAATATGGGAGAGATTGTTTCCGTTCTCAAGTGATTTATGTTGACAAGATAATACCAACCCACACAGCAAGGTTAACACCCACACTCTGTGTCAGATTGAAGGATAGACAGAGGATGAAGAAAGAGACCTGACAAAGCCTTGCGTGGGCAAGATTAGCGAAAGAAAGAAATAACAGAAAGAAAAGACAGTGTGGACGGACCACTAGAGGGCAGGCTGGGCTCATGGATAGTTGCCCAACAGAGCCTGGGAGACAAGGTAACCAGAGTCAATTAAGCACAGCGGACGGTACTAATGAAATACTCTCCTTCCCCTATAAAAGAGAGAATGGAACCAGAAGAGAGGGGGGAAACTATCTCTGGAAGATGGCCACCGAGAGAGAGAAGCTGTGCTGAAAGAACCACTAAGACGGTGACAAAACCGTGATTTATGTTTGTTGTAGTTTAAAGATTATCCTATTGTGTTCTTGTTTCATCTGGAGAAGAAGATGTGTGTTTTTCCTTGGAAGATTTTTCATTGATTATGTTTGAATGTTTTTGTTGACAAAATACTCTCAATAGAGAACCGTGTTCAATCAGAAAAACCTTTTTCCTGACTCGTTTATTCCACCTTCCCGCTTTAGAGTGACGCCTAATTACTTGGTACGCTCACAACAGACAGACAGACAAAGAGAGAGAGAGAGAAAAAAAAGCTGAGAACCCCTCTAAAACCACAGAAAGGCAGACAGAAAGAGTAAAGCACAATTCTAAGGGTTCTCTTCTATTGACAAGTCCAGGTAAGAATACAGCTGTCCATCTCCCTTAGAAGACTGTTCCATGTGTTAATGGTAAGAATGCATTGGTCCATCTCTCCATCTTTCTCTCTATCCCCTCCATCTCCTATAGAAGACTGTTCCATCTGTTAATGGTAAGAATGCATTGGTCCATCTCTCCATCTTTCTCTCTATCCCCTCCATCTCCTATAGAAGACTGTTCCATCTGTTAATGGTGAGAATGAATTGGTACATCTCTCCATCTTTCTCTCTATCCCCTCCATCTCCTATAGAAGACTGTTCCAGCTGTTAATGGTAAGAATGCATTGGTCCATCTCTCCATCTTTCTCTCTATCCCCTCCATCTCCTATAGAAGACTGTTCCATCTGTTAATGGTAAGAATGCATTGGTCCATCTCTCCATCTTTCTCTCTATCCCCTCCATCTCCTATAGAAGACTGTTCCATCTGTTAATGGTAAGAATGCATTGGTCCATCTCTCCATCTTTCTCTCTATCCCCTCCATCTCCTATAGAAGACTGTTCCAGCTGTTAATGGTAAGAATGCATTGGTCCATCTCTCCATCTTTCTCTCTATCCCCTCCATCTCCTATAGAAGACTGTTCCATCTGTTAATGGTGAGAATGCATTGGTCCATCTCTCCATCTTTCTCTCTATCCCCTCCATCTCCTATAGAAGACTGTTCCAGCTGTTAATGGTAAGAATGCATTGGTCCATCTCTCCATCTTTCTCTCTATCCCCTCCATCTCCTATAGAAGACTGTTCCAGCTGTTAATGGAATGTTCCAATGTTTTAAAAGCATAACACAGATTTGGATGGAAAAGTGATTTTCACTGAGCAAAATGTGGCGCTGAAAAACACACATGTACATATTACCTCACTGACCTCGACTAGCCTGTACCTCCGACTCCTGTACTGTATATAGCCTCGTTGTTTTTTATTTATTGTGTTACTTTTTCTTACTTTATTTTACTAGTTACTTTTTTTAAAAAGTGGCATTGTTGGTTAAGGGCTTGTAAGTAAACATTTCACGGTAAGGAGTACTTGTTGTATTCGGCATGTGACAAATAGCATTTGATGTGACACACATTGGCCTCGCGCACACAGCAGGGTAAAGAGAACGGGTGGTGTTGAATGGAAGACTGCCCTATGGCGACTGGCTGACAGAGTGACACACAGCTTTATACACCATCAACCAATCAATAAAGCCCTCTGAGACAACCCAATACCACAGCAGTGCTCTAACAGGGTGGCTGTGTGTGTGTGTGTCAACTTAATACAACATCAAAAGTAGCACTCCACACAGCCCAGACACGGCAAATAAAACCAGCAAATAAATGTAATCTAATAACCTAGAGCTTCACCACATTATTGCAACGCTCTGCAGGATTTTCAACACTATTACAGGTCATCAAGCCTATCAAAAACGATTCAAAGCAGCAGTGTGTGTGTGAATTAAAACAAGCAGAGCTCCATACAGTATCCCATTGTGATTCTAAATCACAAATTTAAAACAGCAAAGAGTATAATAAGCAGTACACCACAAAGTCACAGTCAAGACATACCATATTGTTGTTGGGTTTGTTACGTTTCAGCAAAGTCACAGTCAAAACATACCATATTGTTGTTGGGTTTGTTACGTTTCAGCAAAGTCACAGTCAAAACATACCATATTGTTGTTGGGTTTGTTACATTTCAGCAAAGTCACAGTCAAAACATACCATTTTGTTGTTGGGTTTGTTACGTTTCAGCAAAGTCACAGTCAAGACATACCATATTGTTGTTGGGTTTGTTACATTTCAGCAAAGTCACAGTCAAAACATACCATTTTGTTGTTGGGTTTGTTACATTTCAGCAAAGTCACAGTCAAAACATACCATTTTGTTGTTGGGTTTGTTACGTTTCAGCAAAGTCACAGTCAAGACATACCATTTTGTTGTTGGGTTTGTTACATTTCAGCAAAGTCACAGTCAAAACATACCATTTTGTTGTTGGGTTTGTTACGTTTCAGCAAAGTCACAGTCAAGACATACCATATTGTTGTTGGGTTTGTTACATTTCAGCAAAGTCACAGTCAAAACATACCATTTTGTTGTTGGGTTTGTTACATTTCAGCAAAGTCACAGTCAAAACATACCATTTTGTTGTTGGGTTTGTTACATTTCAGCAAAGTCACAGTCAAAACATACCATTTTGTTGTTGGGTTTGTTACGTTTCAGCAAAGTCACAGTCAAGACATACCATATTGTTGTTGGGTTTGTTACATTTCAGCAAAGTCACAGTCAAAACATACCATTTTGTTGTTGGGTTTGTTACATTTCAGCAAAGTCACAGTCAAAACATACCATTTTGTTGTTGGGTTTGTTACATTTCAGCAAAGTCACAGTCAAAACATACCATTTTGTTGTTGGGTTTGTTACGTTTCAGCAAAGTCACAGTCAAGACATACCATTTTGTTGTTGGGTTTGTTACGTTTCAGCAAAGTCACAGTCAAGACATACCATTTTGTTGTTGGGTTTGTTACATTTCAGCAAAGTCACAGGCATGAAATTGCAATGAATGCAGTGACATGGTATAGTATAGTACAGTAAAGGACAGTATAGTATAATACAGTATAGTACAGTACAACATAGTATAGTATAGGACAGTATAGTACAGAACAGTGTAGTAGAGTTAGGGTTGCAAAGCTACTGATAATTTACCAGTCATGGAATCTTCTATAATTTTGGTCATCTATGTTCATTTACACTTGAATAACTTTAAAACATGTATTCATATATAGTATACATGTTTTATACCTGTGAGTTTCTAGTGGATCGACCATATGGTTCAAGAGAAAATATCCTAATTAATGAAAAAGCATCTAATCAACAATGATAACTCTTCCAACGATTGACTTTTTTCACAACTGCCACCAATTTGGGGCCAAAACATTTACAACTAAAAAATATTGATAAAGTAAAATAAATAATGCTGAAACCCTCATATTAAAACACCAATAGTATTCACTAAGTTTATGGTTTATATTTAATGTTTTACAGCTTTGTCATTCTACTGTTTATTTTAAAATCACCTCATTTGACATTTGATAAGGCCACACAGGGGGCCAGAGATCATTAGACAGACGCCTGGGATAATCTGAAGAACTCAAATGGGTCACTAGATGTGTTGATGAAATACATCAAATCCTTGAAAGTTACAAATATTCTGCTAGTTTACTGGTAAACTTTGAAAGTTTCAAGTAACACACCCTCCCTTTGCAAACCTAAGTACAGAATACTATAGTATAGTACAATAAAAACAAAAATGTTACCTCAAATTCAAACTTGGAGCTGCCGAAGTTGGTGCGTTGTTTCTGCCAGAAGTTGTCTGGTTTGATGATGAGCGCTATGTGTATACAGCAGGGGAACGACTCCTGGAGGATCTTCAGTAGAGATTTGATACTGTCCCATTTACTGCCTCGCATGTCTACTATGACTGTGAAGCCATGCTGGATCACCTCCTCACTGGACCGAGGGGAGGGACGGAGGAGGAGGAGGAGGAGGGAGAAGGAAGGTGGTAGGGAAAGAGTGAGAGTGGATGGTATGGCAAGATAAGGAGGAGAGAGGAGAGCGTGGGAGGGAGAGAGTAGGTAGGAAGGGGAGAGGTGGTAGCGAAAGAGTGAGAGAGTGGGAAAGGGGAGGGGGTAGAGAAAGAGGGAGGATGGTGAGTGGGAGGTAGAGAAAGAGGGAGGATGGTGAGTGGGAGGTAGAGAAAGAGGGAGGATGGTGAGTGGGAGGTAGAGAAAGAGGGAGGATGGTGAGTGGGAGGTAGAGAAAGAGGGAGGATGGTGAGTGGGAGGTAGAGAAAGAGGGAGGATGGTGAGTGGGAGGTAGAGAAAGAGGGAGGATGGTGAGTGGGAGGTAGAGAAAGAGGGAGGATGGTGAGTGGGAGGTAGAGAAAGAGGGAGGATGGTGAGTGGGAGGTAGAGAAAGAGGGAGGATGGTGAGTGGGAGGTAGAGAAAGAGGGAGGATGGTGAGTGGGAGGTAGAGAAAGAGGGAGGATGGTGAGTGGGAGGTAGAGAAAGAGGGAGGATGGTGAGTGGGAGGTAGAGAAAGAAGGAGGTTGGTGAGTGGGAGGTAGAGAAAGAGGGAGGATGGTGAGTGGGAGGTAGAGAAAGAGGGAGGATGGTGAGTGGGAGGTAGAGAAAGAGGGAGGATGGTGAGTGGGAGGTAGAGAAAGAGGGAGGATGGTGAGTGGGAGGTAGAGAAAGCGGGAGGATGGTGAGTGAGAGGTAGAGAAAGAGGGAGGATGGTGAGTGGGAGGTAGAGAAAGCGGGAAGGGAGGAGGGAGAGAGAATCAAAACAAACCATGAGATGGTGATGACGCATTTTCTGTACTGTGAGAAGCACAGAATACGCACTACGAATTCACACACACACACCCACACACACATACAGAATGACAAATCACAAAAAACCTACAGTGATTTCCATCCAGATTGATTTTTCTTCCAATCAGAATAATGACCAAAAGGAAGCAAAAAAAGAGACTCAATCAGCATCAAGACTGTAGTTCAACTAAGATTCTCCCCACAGCATCACACATCTCCTGCATGGCTAGTAATAAACACTGCATCTAGTTATCTCCCCCTCTCTCTCTATTCCCCCTCTTTCTCTTCTCTCGTTCTCTATTCCCCCCCTCTTTCTCTTCTCTTGTTCTCTATTCCCTCTCTCTATTCCCCCTCTCTTTCTCTCTATTCCCTCTCTCTCACTATATTCCTCCTCTCCCTCCCTCACGGCTGACCTCAACACTCAGACCCAGAGAGTTTCATATCTCAAGAGAATACACACAATTCCTCCCTACTTCACTCACTCTCTTTCTAGAGCTATCCTTTATCTCCCTTAATCCTTTATCCCTCTCTCATTTCCATATTCCCTCCTAACACGAGCTTTCTGGATTCCTTCCCTTTCTATCCAGCCTTCCCTCCTTTCTTTCTAATGCCTGTCTGTCAGCAACTCTGACTCCCACTACACTGAGCAGAGTGAGAGAGGAGAGGAGAGAGAGGAAAGAGGAGAGAGGAGAGAGCAGAGGAGAAGAGAGAGCAGAGAGGAGAGGAGAGAGGATCGAGGAGAGGAGGGGAATCACAAATAAGGTAACAGAGAAAGTGGGGAGCGAGAGATCTAGATTTTATCTACATAAGAGAGCGAGAGAGTAGAAGAAGCGTTAAAATAGTTTTTGTAAAGAGAGACGTACCTAGGAGAGAGCAGCAGCGTACAGACCTACTCATCCGCAGCTATCATCACAACTACTGAGCTGATCGAGCAACCGTACCGCCTCTGCGACACTCTGTTGTACTCAAACAAACACACACACTCCTCCCTCTGTGCTTTAATCCCTTGCTCTCTCCCGCTCCATGTTCCACACACTCTCTACCCTCCCTCACTCCCTCCTTTTCCTTTGGACCCTCCCTCACGCCAACTCTCCATCCTGCTCACCAGCCTCCCTCACTCCGACGCTCAATCTCTCCAACCATTGATATCTTCCTCTATTCATTTCTCTCTCTCTCTAGCCATTAGTCTCCCTCCATCCAATGGTCTCTCTCTCCATCCATTGGTCACTCTCTCAATTAATTTCTCTCTCGCTCTACCCATTGGTATCTCTCCATCCAATGGTCTCTCTCCATCCATTTGCATCTCTATCTATTCATTTCTCTCTCTCCATCCATTTGTGTCTCTCTCAAAAAATTTGTCTCCCTTTCCATCCATTTGTCTCTCTCTATTCGTGTCTCTCTCTCCACCCATTTGTCTCTCTCTCTATTCATTTGTCTCTCTCTATTCGTGTCTCTCTCTCCATCCATTTGTCTCTCTCTATTTGTGTCTCTCTCTCCATCCATTTGTCTCTCTCTCCATCCATTTGTCTCTCTCTCTCCATCCATTTGTCTCTCTCTATTCATTTATCTCTCTCTATTCATTTGTCTCTCTCTCCATCCATTGTCTCTCTCTCTATTCATTTGTCTCTCTCTCCATCCATTGTCTCTCTCTCTATTCATTTGTCTCTCTCTCCATCCATTTGTCTCTCTCTCTCCATCCATTTGTCTCTCTCTATTCATTTGTCTCTCTCTCTATTCATTTGTCTCTCTCTCCATCCATTTGTCTCTCTCTCTCCATCCATTTGTCTCTCTCTATTCATTTGTCTCTCTCTCCATCCATTGTCTCTCTCTCTATTCATTTGTCTCTCTCTCCATCCATTGTCTCTCTCTCTATTCATTTGTCTCTCTCTCCATCCATTTGTCTCTCTCTCTATTTATTTGTCTCTCTCTCTATTCATTTGTCTCTCTCTCCATCCATTTGTCTCTCTCTCTCTATATTCATTTGTCTCTCTCTCTCCATCCATTTGTCTCTCTCTCTCTCTATTCATTTGTCTCTCTCTCTCCATCCATTTGTCTCTCTCTCTCTATATTCATTTGTCTCTCTCTCTCTATTCATTTGTCTCTCTCTCTCTCCATCCATTTGTCTCTCTCTCTATTCATTTGTCTCTCTCTCTCTATTCATTTGTCTCTCTCTCTCTCCATCCATTTGTCTCTCTCTCTATCCATTTGTCTCTCTCTTTATCCATTTGTCTCTCTCTCTATTCATTTGTCTCTCTCTCTATCCATTTGTCTCTCTCTCTCTATTCATTTGTCTCTCTCTTTATCCATTTGTCTCTCTCTCTCTATTCATTTGTCTCTCTCTTTATCCATTTGTCTCTCTCTCTCCATCCATTTGTCTCTCTCTCTCTATTCATTTGTCTCTCTCTCTATCCATTTGTCTCTCTCTTTATCCATTTGTCTCTCTCTCTCTATTCATTTGTCTCTCTCTCCATCCATTTGTCTCTCTCTCCATCCATTTGTCTCTCTCTCTCTATTCATTTGTCTCTCTCTCTATCCATTTGTCTCTCTCTCTCTATTCATTTGTCTCTCTCTCTCTATTCATTTGTCTCTCTCTCTCTATTCATTTGTCTCTCTCTCTATCCATTTGTCTCTCTCTCTTTATCCATTTGTCTCTCTCTCTCTATTCATTTGTCTCTCTCTTTATCCATTTGTCTCTCTCTCTCTATTCATTTGTCTCTCTCTCTATGCATTTGTCTCTCTCTTTATCCATTTGTCTCTCTCTCTATTCATTTGTCTCTCTCTCTCTCCATCCATTTGTCTCTCTCTCTATCCATTTGTCTCTCTCTTTATCCATTTGTCTCTCTCTCTCTATTCATGTCTCTCTCTCTCTATCCATTTGTCTCTCTCTCTCTATTCATTTGTCTCTCTCTTTATCCATTTGTCTCTCTCTCTCTATTCATTTGTCTCTCTCTCTATTCATTTGTCTCTCTCTTTATCCATTTGTCTCTCTCTCTATTCATTTGTCTCTCTCTCTCTATTCATTTGTCTCCCGCTCTCTCTATTCAATTGTCTCTCTCTCTATATATGTCTCTCTCTCCATTAATTTGTCTCTCTTTCTCCATTCATTTGTGTCTCTCTCTCTATCCATGTGTCTCTCTCTCTCTCCATCCATTTGTCTCTATCTATTTGTCTCCCGCTCTCTCCATTCAATTGTCTCTCTCTCTCTATATATTTGTCTCTCGCTCCATTCATTTGTCTCTCTCTCCATTCATTTGTCTCTCTCTCCATCCATTTGTCTCTATCTATTTGTCTCCCGCTCTCTCCATTCAATTGTCTCTCTCTCTCTATATATTTGTCTCTCGCTCCATTCATTTGTCTCTCTCTCTATCCATTTGTCTCTCTCCACCCATTTGGCTCCTCTCTCTACATCCACGTGTCTCTCTTTCTTTTCAATTGTCTGTCTCTCTCGATTAATTTGTCTCTCTCTCCCTCGCTCTCTATCCATTTGTCTCCCTCTCTAACCATTGGTCTCTCTCCATCCATTTCTCTCTCTCTCCATCCATTTGTCTCTCTATCAATTTTCTCTCTATCTCTCTCTATGAATTTGTGTGTCTCACTCTATCCATTTGTCTCTCAATTCATTTCTCTCTCTCGCTCTCTTCAGTTCTCTCTCTATATTCATTTGTCTCTCTACAATTAATTTCCCTCTCTCAATTATTTTGCCTCTCTCTCTCTCTCAATTAATTTGCCTCTCTCTCTCTCTCAATTAATTTGCCTCTCTCTCTCTCTCAATTAATTTGCCTCTCTCTCTCTCAATTAATTTGCCTCTCTCTCTCTCTCAATTAATTTGCCTCTCTCTCTCTCTCAATTATTTTGCCTCTCTCTCTCTCTCAATTAATTTGCCTCTCTCTCTCTCAATTAATTTGCCTCTCTCTCTCTCTCAATTATTTTGCCTCTCTCTCTCTCTCAATTAATTTGCCTCTCTCTCTCTCAATTAATTTGCCTCTCTCTCTCTCTCAATTAATTTGCCTCTCTCTCTCTCTCTCAATTCATTTGCCTCTCTCTCTCTCTCTCAATTCATTTGCCTCTCTCTCTCTCTCAATTAATTTGCCTCTCTCTCTCTCAATTAATTTGCCTCTCTCTCTCTCTCAATTCATTTGCCTCTCTCTCTCTCTCAATTCATTTGCCTCTCTCTCTCTCTCTCTATTCATTTGTCTCTCTCTCTCTATCCATTTGTCTCTCTCTCTCTATTCATTTGTCTCTATCTTTATCCATTTGTCTCTCTCTCTCTATTCATTTGTCTCTCTCTCTATTCATTTGTCTCTCTCTTTATCCATTTGTCTCTCTCTCTATTCATTTGTCTCTCTCTCTCTATTCATTTGTCTCCCGCTCTCTCTATTCAATTGTCTCTCTCTCTATATATGTCTCTCTCTCCATTAATTTGTCTCTCTTTCTCCATTCATTTGTGTCTCTCTCTCTATCCATGTGTCTCTCTCTCTCTCCATCCATTTGTCTCTATCTATTTGTCTCCCGCTCTCTCCATTCAATTGTCTCTCTCTCTCTATATATTTGTCTCTCGCTCCATTCATTTGTCTCTCTCTCCATTCATTTGTCTCTCTCTCCATCCATTTGTCTCTATCTATTTGTCTCCCGCTCTCTCCATTCAATTGTCTCTCTCTCTCTATATATTTGTCTCTCGCTCCATTCATTTGTCTCTCTCTCTATCCATTTGTCTCTCTCCACCCATTTGGCTCCCTCTCTCTACATCCACGTGTCTCTCTTTCTTTTCAATTGTCTGTCTCTCTCGATTAATTTGTCTCTCTCTCCCTCGCTCTCTATCCATTTGTCTCCCTCTCTAACCATTGGTCTCTCTCCATCCATTTCTCTCTCTCTCCATCCATTTGTCTCTCTATCAATTTTTCTCTCTATCTCTCTCTATGAATTTGTGTGTCTCACTCTATCCATTTGTCTCTCAATTCATTTCTCTCTCTCGCTCTCTTCAGTTCTCTCTCTATATTCATTTGTCTCTCTCGCAATTAATTTCCCTCTCTCAATTATTTTGCCTCTCTCTCTCTCTCAATTAATTTGCCTCTCTCTCTCTCTCAATTAATTTGCCTCTCTCTCTCTCTCAATTAATTTGCCTCTCTCTCTCTCTCAATTAATTTGCCTCTCTCTCTCTCAATTAATTTGCCTCTCTCTCTCTCTCAATTAATTTGCCTCTCTCTCTCTCTCAATTATTTTGCCTCTCTCTCTCTCTCAATTAATTTGCCTCTCTCTCTCTCAATTAATTTGCCTCTCTCTCTCTCTCAATTATTTTGCCTCTCTCTCTCTCTCAATTAATTTGCCTCTCTCTCTCTCAATTAATTTGCCTCTCTCTCTCTCTCAATTAATTTGCCTCTCTCTCTCTCTCAATTCATTTGCCTCTCTCTCTCTCTCTCAATTCATTTGCCTCTCTCTCTCTCTCAATTAATTTGCCTCTCTCTCTCTCAATTAATTTGCCTCTCTCTCTCTCTCAATTAATTTGCCTCTCTCTCTCTCTCAATTAATTTGCCTCTCTCTCTCTCTCTATTCATTTGTCTCTCTCTCTCTATCCATTTGTCTCTCTCTCTCTATTCATTTGTCTCTCTCTTTATCCATTTGTCTCTCTCTCTCTATTCATTTGTCTCTCTCTCTATTCATTTGTCTCTCTCTTTATCCATTTGTCTCTCTCTCTATTCATTTTCTCTCTCTCTCTATTCATTTGTCTCCCGCTCTCTCTATTCAATTGTCTCTCTCTCTATATATGTCTCTCTCTCCATTAATTTGTCTCTCTTTCTCCATTCATTTGTGTCTCTCTCTCTATCCATGTGTCTCTCTCTCTCTCCATCCATTTGTCTCTATCTATTTGTCTCCCGCTCTCTCCATTCAATTGTCTCTCTCTCTCTATATATTTGTCTCTCGCTCCATTCATTTGTCTCTCTCTCCATTCATTTGTCTCTCTCTCCATCCATTTGTCTCTATCTATTTGTCTCCCGCTCTCTCCATTCAATTGTCTCTCTCTCTCTATATATTTGTCTCTCGCTCCATTCATTTGTCTCTCTCTCTATCCATGTCTCTCTCCACCCATTTGGCTCCCTCTCTCTACATCCACGTGTCTCTCTTTCTTTTCAATTGTCTGTCTCTCTCGATTAATTTGTCTCTCTCTCCCTCGCTCTCTATCCATTTGTCTCCCTCTCTAACCATTGGTCTCTCTCCATCCATTTCTCTCTCTCTCCATCCATTTGTCTCTCTATCAATTTTTCTCTCTATCTCTCTCTATGAATTTGTGTGTCTCACTCTATCCATTTGTCTCTCAATTCATTTCTCTCTCTCGCTCTCTTCAGTTCTCTCTCTATATTCATTTGTCTCTCTCGCAATTAATTTCCCTCTCTCAATTATTTTGCCTCTCTCTCTCTCTCAATTAATTTGCCTCTCTCTCTCTCTCAATTAATTTGCCTCTCTCTCTCTCTCAATTAATTTGCCTCTCTCTCTCTCTCAATTAATTTGCCTCTCTCTCTCTCAATTAATTTGCCTCTCTCTCTCTCTCTCAATTAATTTGCCTCTCTCTCTCTCTCAATTATTTTGCCTCTCTCTCTCTCTCAATTAATTTGCCTCTCTCTCTCTCAATTAATTTGCCTCTCTCTCTCTCTCAATTATTTTGCCTCTCTCTCTCTCTCAATTAATTTGCCTCTCTCTCTCTCAATTAATTTGCCTCTCTCTCTCTCTCAATTAATTTGCCTCTCTCTCTCTCTCAATTCATTTGCCTCTCTCTCTCTCTCTCAATTCATTTGCTTCTCTCTCTCAATTAATTTCTCTTTTTCCATTGATTTGCCTCGCTCTCTCAATTCATTTTCATCTCTCTCTATCCATTTGTCTCCATCTCTCCATCCATTTGTCTCTCGCGCTCAATTCATTTGCCTCTCTCTCTCAATTCATTTGCCTCTCTCTCTCAATTCATTTGCCTCTCTCTCTCAATTCATTTTCATCTCTCTCAATTCATTTGCCTCTCTCTCTCAATTCATTTGCCTCTCTCTCTCAATTCATTTGCCTCTCTCTCAATTCATTTGCCTCTCTCTCTCAATTCATTTGCCTCTCTCTCAATTAATTTGCCTCTCTCTCTCAATTCATTTGCCTCTCTCTCTCAATTCATTTGCCTCTCTCTCTCAATTCATTTGCCTCTCTCTCTCAATTCATTTGCCTCTCTCTCTCAATTCATTTTCATCTCTCTCAATTCATTTGCCTCTCTCTCTCAATTCATTTGCCTCTCTCTCTCAATTCATTTGCCTCTCTCTCTCAATTCATTTGCCTCTCTCTCTCAATTCATTTGCCTCTCTCTCAATTCATTTGCCTCTCTCTCAATTCATTTGCCTCTCTCGCTCAATTCATTTGCCTCTCTCGCAATTCATTTGCATCTCTCTCTCAATTCATTTGCCTCTCTCTCTCAATTAATTTGCCTCTCTCTCAATTCATTTGTCTCTCTCTCTATTCATTTGTCTCTCTCTCTCCATCCATTTGTCTCTCTCTCTCCATCCATTTGTCTCTCTCTCCATCCATTTGTCTCTCTCTCAATTAATTTGCCTCTCTCTCTCAATTAATTTGTCTCTCTCTCCATCCATTTGTCTCTCTCTCAATTAATTTGTCTCTCTCTCCATCCATTTGTCTCTCTCTCCATCCATTTGTCTCTCTCTCTATTCATTTGTCTCTCTATCTATTCATTTGTCTCTCTCTCCATCCATTTGTCTCTCTCTCCATCCATTTGTCTCTCTCTCAATTAATTTGCCTCTCTCTCTCAATTCATTTGTCTCTCTCTCCATCCATTTGTCTCTCTCTCTATTCATTTGTCTCTCTCTCCATCCATTTGTCTCTCTCTCCATCCATTTGTCTCTCTCTCCATCCATTTGTCTCTCTCTCTATTCATTTTACTCTCCCTCTATTCATGTCTCTATCCATTGTCGCTCTCTCTATTCATTTTACTCTCTCTATTCATTTTACTCTCCATCTATTCATTTTACTCTCCCTCTATTCATTTTACTCTCCTGCTATTAGTCTCTCTCCCTCTATTCATTTGTCTCTCTCTCTATCCATGTGTCTCTCTCTTTATCCATTTGTCTCCCTCTATTCATTTTACCCTCCCTCTATTCATGTCTCTATCCATTTGTCGCTCTCTCTATTCATTTTACTCTCCCTCTATTCATTTTACTCTCCCTCCATCCATTTGTCTCTCTCCATCCATTTGTCTCTCTCTATTCATTTGTCTCTCTCTATTCATTTGTCTCTCTCCATTCATTTGTCTCTCTCCATTCATTTGTCTCTCTCTCCATCGATCTCTCACCATCCATTGGTCTCTCTCTCCATCATTTTACTCTCCCTCTATTCATTTCACTCTCCCTCTATTCATTTCACTCTCCCTCTATTCATTTCACTCTCCCTCTATTCATGTCTCTCTATCCATTTGTCGCTCTCTCTATTAATTTTACTCTCCCTCTATTAATTTTACTCTCCCGCTAATCATTGGTCTCCCTATTCATTTTACTCACCCTCTATTCATGTCTCTCTCTATGCATTTGACGCTCTCTCTATTAATTTTACTCTTCCTCTATTCATTTTACTCTTCCTCTATTCATTTTACTCTCCCTCTATTCATGTCTCTCTCTATCCATTTGTCTCTCCCTCTATTCATTTTACTCTCCCTCTATTCATTTTACTCTCCCTCTATTCATTTTACTCTCCCGCTAATCATTGGTCTCTATCCATTTGTCTCTCGCTCCCTCTATCCATTTGTCTCTCGCTCCCTCTATCCATGTGTCTGTGCCTCCATCCATGTGTCTGTGCCTCCATCCATGTGTCTGTGCCTCCATCCATGTGTCTGTGCCTCCATCCATGTGTCTTCCATCCATGTGTCTGTGCCTCCATCCATGTGTCTGTGCCTCCATCCATGTGTCTGTGCCTCCATCCATGTGTCTGTCTCCAGTGACAGTGTGGAGGAAGGGTTCTTGGCAACACAGGAGCTGCAGCAGGTATTCTGGCCCACAATTTATCTCTCTCCATTTTCACCCCCCCTCCCACTCTCTCCCTCTCTCTCCATTTTCATCCCCCCTCCCACTCTCACCCTCTCTCTCCATTTTCATCCCCCCTCCCACTCTCTCTCTCCATTTTCATCCCCCCTCCCACTCTCTCCCACTCTCTTGTGGTTGGTTAAAGATCTGAATCCAAGAGACTAAAACAACCATAGAAATACACACAATACGTATGCATGCAGATACTGTACACTCAAACACGTACTTGGGGATGCCAGCAAGGTATGCTATGAGAGTTCGGAGGTCGTCAGCTCGTATTCTGTCGTGATTACTGCGTGATGGAAACGTTAACACTGGACCACCGCGTCTGTCTCTGCCCCCTGGAACACACCGGATAAAACAGTCAGCTTAGAGAGTACACACACACACACACACACACACACACACACACACACACACACACACACACACACACACACACACAGGATAAAACAGTCAGCTTAGAGAGTGAACACATCGGATAAAACAGTCAGCTTAGAGAGTGAACACATCGGATAAAACAGTCAGCTTAGAGAGTGAACACACACACACAGGATAAAACAGTCAGCTTAGAGAGTGAACACATCGGATAAAACAGTCAGCTTAGAGAGTGAACACATCGGATAAAACAGTCAGCTTAGAGAGTGAACACACACACACACACACACAGGATAAAACAGTCAGCTTAGAGAGTGAACACACACACGAAGAAACACATTATGAAACAGTCAGCTTAGAGAGAGAGTGAACACACACACACACACGATAAAACATTCAGCTGAGAACACAGTCCAGTGTATACGCACACGCACACACACACACACACACACACACAGGATAAAACAGTCAGCTTAGAGAGTGAACACATCGGATAAAACAGTCAGCTTAGAGAGTGAACACATCGGATAAAACAGTCAGCTTAGAGAGTGAACACACACACACACACACAGGATAAAACAGTCAGCTTAGAGAGTGAACACACACACACATACACACAGGATAAAACAGTCAGCTTAGAGAGTGAACAAACACACAGAGACACAGGATAAAAGAGTCAGCTTAGAGACTGAACACCCAGGATAAAACAGTCAGCTTAGAGAGTGAACACACACACACACACACACGAGACACAGGATAAAACAGTCAGCTTAGAGAGTGAACACACACACGAAGAAACACATTATGAAACAGTCAGCTTAGAGAGAGAGTGAACACACACACACACAATAAAACATTCAGCTGAGAACACAGTCCAGTGTATACGCACACGCACACACACACACACACAAACCTCTGCCTCCTGGTGGAAATAGAGAGAAACACATGAGAGTTTATATATTCCCATGAGTATGATCGTGGCCATATGACAGCATTATCTCACTAACAGGTACTCAGAATGGCAGGGAAAACATCATTGTATAAGGCAGACTATGTAAAAAGCAATAGGCCTATACAGAAATATCAGTATTTCTATAGAAATCCATCAGTAATTTCTTTGACTATGTTAATGTGTGTTAGGTTGACCTAGCAGTAGCTGGATAAACTAATCTATACATTCCTCAACATTTCTTCAAAATTCAATAGATTCCTCTTTCCTTCCTACACCACCCTCTTCCTTTCCCCCCCTCGCTACCTCCCTCCTTTCAAAATAAATGACTTTATCAAAATGCATTATGGGAAATGGTTAAGACAGACAGTAACACATCGCTATAGCAACCACTCTCTTCCTCTATTTCTCGCTTCTGTTCATTATGGTCCGTCTGTCAGTGACCTTGGCTACACACTAGGGGAGAATGGAGTCAGACAAAAGAGGAATGACACACACATACACACACAAAATCAAAATCACACAAAGACATCATTTTCAACACTAAAATAGTTTAGAACTTGCAGATGAGGGGTCAAAGGTCAAGCATATGGGGTCTGACCTCTCAGTAGCCACGGGTCACAGCAATAAACTCTCACAATCAGAATGCATGTGTGTGTAGCTCCATGCCTGGTAGAGGTCAGTGTGTGTAGCTCCATGCCTGGTAGAGGTCAGTGTGTGTAGCTCCATGCCTGGTAGAGGTCAGTGTGTGTAGCTCCATGCCTGGTAGAGGTCAGTGTGTGTAGCTCCATGCCTGGTAGAGGTCAGTGTGTGTAGCTCCATGCCTGGTAGAGGTCAGTGTGTGTAGCAGCATGCCTGGTAGAGGTCAGTGTGTGTAGCTCCTTGCCTGGTAGAGGTCAGTGTGTGTAGCTCTATGCCTGGTAGAGGTCAGTGTGTGTAGCTCTATGCCTGGTAGAGGTCAGTGTGTGTAGCAGAATGCCTGGTAGAGGTCAGTGTGTGTAGCAGCATGCCTGGTAGAGGTCAGTGTGTGTAGCAGCATGCCTGGTAGAGGTCAGTGTGTGTAGCTCCTTGCCTGGTAGAGGTCAGTGTGTGTAGCTCCTTGCCTGGTAGAGGTCAGTGTGTGTAGCTCTATGCCTGGTAGAGGTCAGTGTGTGTAGCTCCATGCCTGGTAGAGGTCAGTGTGTGTAGCTCCATGCCTGGTAGAGGTCAGTGTGTGTAGCTCCATGCCTGGTAGAGGTCAGTGTGTGTAGCTCCATGCCTGGTAGAGGTCAGTGTGTGTAGCTCCATGCCTGGTAGAGGTCAGTGTGTGTAGCTCCTTGCCTGGTAGAGGTCAGTGTGTGTAGCTCTATGCCTGGTAGAGGTCAGTGTGTGTAGCTCCATGCCTGGTAGAGGTCAGTGTGTGTAGCTCCATGCCTGGTAGAGGTCAGTGTGTGTAGCAGCATGCCTGGTAGAGGTCAGTGTGTGTAGCTCTATGCCTGGTAGAGGTCAGTGTGTGTAGCAGCATGCCTGGTAGAGGTCAGTGTGTGTAGCTCTATGCCTGGTAGAGGTCAGTGTGTGTAGCTCTATGCCTGGTAGAGGTCAGTGTGTGTAGCTCCATGCCTGGTAGAAGTCAGTGTGTGTAGCTCTATGCCTGGTAGAGGTCAGTGTGTGTAGCTCTATGCCTGGTAGAGGTCAGTGTGTGTAGCTCCATGCCTGGTAGAGGTCAGTGTGTGTAGCTCCATGCCTGGTAGAGGTCAGAGTGTGTAGCTCCTTGCCTGGTAGAGGTCAGTGTGTGTAGCTCTATGCCTGGTAGAGGTCAGTGTGTGTAGCTCTATGCCTGGTAGAGGTCAGTGTGTGTAGCAGCATGCCTGGTAGAGGTCAGTGTGTGTAGCTCTATGCCTGGTAGAGGTCAGTGTGTGTAGCAGCATGCCTGGTAGAGGTCAGTGTGTGTAGCTCCTTGCCTGGTAGAGGTCAGTGTGTGTAGCTCCTTGCCTGGTAGAGGTCAGTGTGTGTAGCTCTATGCCTGGTAGAGGTCAGTGTGTGTAGCTCATGCCTGGTGTGTAGCTCCTTGCCTGGTAGAGGTCAGTGTGTGTAGTGCCTGGTAGAGGTCAGTGTGTGTAGCTCTATGCCTGGTAGAGGTCAGTGTGTGTAGCTCTATGCCTGGTAGAGGTCAGTGTGTGTAGCTCTATGCCTGGTAGAGGTCAGTGTGTGTAGCAGCATGCCTGGTAGAGGTCAGTGTGTGTAGCTCCATGCCTGGTAGAGGTCAGTGTGTGTAGCTCCATGCCTGGTAGAGGTCAGTGTGTGTAGCTCCATGCCTGGTAGAGGTCAGTGTGTGTAGCTCCATGCCTGGTAGAGGTCAGTGTGTGTAGCTCCATGCCTGGTAGAGGTCAGTGTGTGTAGCTCCATGCCTGGTAGAGGTCAGTGTGTGTAGCTCCATGCCTGGTAGAGGTCAGTGTGTGTAGCTCCATGCCTGGTAGAGGTCAGTGTGTGTAGCTCCATGCCTGGTAGAGGTCAGTGTGTGTAGCTCCATGCCTGGTAGAGGTCAGTGTGTGTAGCTCATGCCTGGTAGAGGTCAGTGTGTGTAGCAGCATGCCTGGTAGAGGTCAGTGTGTGTAGCTCTATGCCTGGTAGAGGTCAGTGTGTGTAGCAGCATGCCTGGTAGAGGTCAGTGTGTGTAGCTCCATGCCTGGTAGAGGTCAGTGTGTGTAGCAGCATGCCTGGTAGAGGTCAGTGTGTGTAGCTCCTTGCCTGGTAGAGGTCAGTGTGTGTAGCTCCTTGCCTGGTAGAGGTCAGTGTGTGTAGCTCTATGCCTGGTAGAGGTCAGTGTGTGTGTGCCTGTAGAGGCTAGCTCTATGCCTGGTAGAGGTCAGTGTGTGTAGCTCCATGCCTGGTAGAGGTCAGTGTGTGTAGCTCTATGCCTGGTAGAGGTCAGTGTGTGTAGCTCCATAGAGGTCAGTGTGTGTAGCTCCATGCCTGGTAGAGGTCAGTGTGTGTAGCTCCATGCCTGGTAGAGGTCAGTGTGTGTAGCTCCATGCCTGGTAGAGGTCAGTGTGTGTAGCTCCTTGCCTGGTAGAGGTCAGTGTGTGTAGCTCTATGCCTGGTAGAGGTCAGTGTGTGTAGCTCCATGCCTGGTAGAGGTCAGTGTGTGTAGCTCTATGCCTGGTAGAGGTCAGTGTGTGTAGCAGCATGCCTGGTAGAGGTCAGTGTGTGTAGCTCCATGCCTGGTAGAGGTCAGTGTGTGTAGCTCCTTGCCTGGTAGAGGTCAGTGTGTGTAGCTCATGCCTGGTAGAGGTCAGTGTGTGTAGCTCCATGCCTGGTAGAGGTCAGTGTGTGTAGCAGCATGCCTGGTAGAGGTCAGTGTGTGTAGCTCTATGCCTGGTAGAGGTCAGTGTGTGTAGCAGCATGCCTGGTAGAGGTCAGTGTGTGTAGCTCCATGCCTGGTAGAGGTCAGTGTGTGTAGCTCCATGCCTGGTAGAGGTCAGTGTGTGTAGCTCCATGCCTGGTAGAGGTCAGTGTGTGTAGCTCCATGCCTGGTAGAGGTCAGTGTGTGTAGCTCCATGCCTGGTAGAGGTCAGTGTGTGTAGCTCCATGCCTGGTAGAGGTCAGTGTGTGTAGCTCCATGCCTGGTAGAGGAGGTCATGCCTGGTAGCAGCATGCCTGGTCAGTGTGTGTAGCTCCATGCCTGGTAGAGGTCAGTGTGTGTAGCTCCATGCCTGGTAGAGGTCAGTGTGTGTAGCTCCATGCCTGGTAGAGGTCAGTGTGTGTAGCTCCATGCCTGGTAGAGGTCAGTGTGTGTAGCTCCATGCCTGGTAGAGGTCAGTGTGTGTAGCAGCATGCCTGGTAGAGGTCAGTGTGTGTAGCTCCATGCCTGGTAGAGGTCAGTGTGTGTAGCTCCATGCCTGGTAGAGGTCAGTGTGTGTAGCTCCATGCCTGGTAGAGGTCAGTGTGTGTAGCTCCATGCCTGGTAGAGGTCAGTGTGTGTAGCTCCATGCCTGGTAGAGGTCAGTGTGTGTAGCTCCATGCCTGGTAGAGGTCAGTGTGTGTAGCTCCATGCCTGGTAGAGGTCAGTGTGTGTAGCTCCATGCCTGGTAGAGGTCAGTGTGTGTAGCTCCATGCCTGGTAGAGGTCCTCCATGCCTGGTAGAGGTCAGTGTGTGTAGCTCCATGCCTGGTAGAGGTCAGTGTGTGTAGCTCCATGCCTGGTAGAGGTCAGTGTGTGTAGCTCTATGCCTGGTAGAGGTCAGTGTGTGTAGCTCCATGCCTGGTAGAGGTCAGTGTGTGTAGCTCTATGCCTGGTAGAGGTCAGTGTGTGTAGCAGCATGCCTGGTAGAGGTCAGTGTGTGTAGCTCCATGCCTGGTAGAGGTCAGTGTGTGTAGCTCCATGCCTGGTAGAGGTCAGTGTGTGTAGCTCCATGCCTGGTAGAGGTCAGTGTGTGTAGCTCATGCCTGGTAGAGGTCAGTGTGTGTAGCTCCATGCCTGGTAGAGGTCAGTGTGTGTAGCTCCATGCCTGGTAGAGGTCAGTGTGTGTAGCTCCATGCCTGGTAGAGGTCAGTGTGTGTAGCTCCATGCCTGGTAGAGGTCAGTGTGTGTAGCTCCATGCCTGGTAGAGGTCAGTGTGTGTAGCAGCATGCCTGGTAGAGGTCAGTGTGTGTAGCTCCTTGCCTGGTAGAGGTCAGTGTGTGTAGCTCTATGCCTGGTAGAGGTCAGTGTGTGTAGCAGCATGCCTGGTAGAGGTCAGTGTGTGTAGCTCTATGCCTGGTAGAGGTCAGTGTGTGTAGCTCCATGCCTGGTAGAGGTCAGTGTGTGTAGCTCCATGCCTGGTAGAGGTCAGTGTGTGTAGCTCCATGCCTGGTAGAGGTCAGTGTGTGTAGCTCCATGCCTGGTAGAGGTCAGTGTGTGTAGCTCCATGCCTGGTAGAGGTCAGTGTGTGTAGCTCCATGCCTGGTAGAGGTCAGTGTGTGTAGCTCCATGCCTGGTAGAGGTCAGTGTGTGTAGCTCCATGCCTGGTAGAGGTCAGTGTGTGTAGCTCCATGCCTGGTAGAGGTCAGTGTGTGTAGCTCCATGCCTGGTAGAGGTCAGTGTGTGTAGCTCCATGCCTGGTAGAGGTCAGTGTGTGTAGCTCTATGCCTGGTAGAGGTCAGTGTGTGTAGCTCCATGCCTGGTAGAGGTCAGTGTGTGTAGCTCATGCCTGGTAGAGGTCAGCTCATGCCTGGTAGAGGTCAGTGTGTGTAGCAGCATGCCTGGTAGAGGTCAGTGTGTGTAGCTCCATGCCTGGTAGAGGTCAGTGTGTGTAGCTCCATGCCTGGTAGAGGTCAGTGTGTGTAGCTCCATGCCTGGTAGAGGTCAGTGTGTGTAGCTCCATGCCTGGTAGAGGTCAGTGTGTGTAGCTCCATGCCTGGTAGAGGTCAGTGTGTGTAGCTCCATGCCTGGTAGAGGTCAGTGTGTGTAGCCATGCCTGGTAGAGGTCAGTGTGTGTAGCTCCATGCCTGGTAGAGGTCAGTGTGTGTAGCTCCATGCCTGGTAGAGGTCAGTGTGTGTAGCTCCATGCCTGGTAGAGGTCAGTGTGTGTAGCTCCATGCCTGGTAGAGGTCAGTGTGTGTAGCTCCATGCCTGGTAGAGGTCAGTGTGTGTAGCTCCATGCCTGGTAGAGGTCAGTGTGTGTAGCTCCATGCCTGGTAGAGGTCAGTGTGTGTAGCTCATGCCTGGTAGAGGTCAGTGTGTGTAGCTCATGCCTGGTAGAGGTCAGTGTGTGTAGCAGCATGCCTGGTAGAGGTCAGTGTGTGTAGCTCCATGCCTGGTAGAGGTCAGTGTGTGTAGCTCCATGCCTGGTAGAGGTCAGTGTGTGTAGCTCTATGCCTGGTAGAGGTCAGTGTGTGTAGTGCCTGGTAGAGGTCAGTGTGTAGCTCTATGCCTGGTAGAGGTCAGTGTGTGTAGCTCCATGCCTGGTAGAGGTCAGTGTGTGTAGCTCCATGCCTGGTAGAGGTCAGTGTGTGTAGCTCCATGCCTGGTAGAGGTCAGTGTGTGTAGCTCCATGCCTGGTAGAGGTCAGTGTGTGTAGCTCCATGCCTGGTAGAGGTCAGTGTGTGTAGCTCCATGCCTGGTAGAGGTCAGTGTGTGTAGCTCCATGCCTGGTAGAGGTCAGTGTGTGTAGCTCCATGCCTGGTAGAGGTCAGTGTGTGTAGCTCTATGCCTGGTAGAGGTCAGTGTGTGTAGCTCCATGCCTGGTAGAGGTCAGTGTGTGTAGCTCCATGCCTGGTAGAGGTCAGTGTGTGTAGCTCCATGCCTGGTAGAGGTCAGTGTGTGTAGCTCCATGCCCTGGTAGAGGTCAGTGTGTGTAGCTCATGCCTGGTAGAGGTCAGTGTGTGTAGCTCCATGCCTGGTAGAGGTCAGTGTGTGTAGCTCCATGCCTGGTAGAGGTCAGTGTGTGTAGCTCCATGCCTGGTAGAGGTCAGTGTGTGTAGCTCCATGCCTGGTAGAGGTCAGTGTGTGTAGCTCCATGCCTGGTAGAGGTCAGTGTGTGTAGCTCCATGCCTGGTAGAGGTCAGTGTGTGTAGCTCTATGCCTGGTAGAGAGGTCAGTGTGTGTAGCTCCATGCCTGGTAGAGGTCAGTGTGTGTAGCTCCATGCCTGGTAGAGGTCAGTGTGTGTAGCTCCATGCCTGGTAGAGGTCAGTGTGTGTAGCTCCATGCCTGGTAGAGGTCAGTGTGTGTAGCTCCATGCCTGGTAGAGGTCAGTGTGTGTAGCTCTATGCCTGGTAGAGGTCAGTGTGTGTAGCTCCATGCCTGGTAGAGGTCAGTGTGTGTAGCTCCATGCCTGGTAGAGGTCAGTGTGTGTAGCTCCATGCCTGGTAGAGGTCAGTGTGTGTAGCTCCATGCCTGGTAGAGGTCAGTGTGTGTAGCTCCATGCCTGGTAGAGGTCAGTGTGTGTAGCTCCATGCCTGGTAGAGGTCAGTGTGTGTAGCTCCATGCCTGGTAGAGGTCAGTGTGTGTAGCTCCATGCCTGGTAGAGGTCAGTGTGTGTAGCTCCATGCCTGGTAGAGGTCAGTGTGTGTAGCTCCATGCCTGGTAGAGGTCAGTGTGTGTAGCTCTATGCCTGGTAGAGGTCAGTGTGTGTAGCTCCATGCCTGGTAGAGGTCAGTGTGTGTAGCTCCATGCCTGGTAGAGGTCAGTGTGTGTAGCTCCATGCCTGGTAGAGGTCAGTGTGTGTAGCTCCATGCCTGGTAGAGGTCAGTGTGTGTAGCAGCATGCCTGGTAGAGGTCAGTGTGTGTAGCTCCATGCCTGGTAGAGGTCAGTGTGTGTAGCTCTATGCCTGGTAGAGGTCAGTGTGTGTAGCTCTATGCCTGGTAGAGGTCAGTGTGTGTAGCTCTATGCCTGGTAGAGGTCAGTGTGTGTAGCAGCATGCCTGGTAGAGGTCAGTGTGTGTAGCTCCATGCCTGGTAGAGGTCAGTGTGTGTAGCTCCATGCCTGGTAGAGGTCAGTGTGTGTAGCTCCATGCCTGGTAGAGGTCAGTGTGTGTAGCTCCATGCCTGGTAGAGGTCAGTGTGTGTAGCTCCATGCCTGGTAGAGGTCAGTGTGTGTAGCTCCATGCCTGGTAGAGGTCAGTGTGTGTAGCTCCATGCCTGGTAGAGGTCAGTGTGTGTAGCTCCTTGCCTGGTAGAGGTCAGTGTGTGTAGCTCTATGCCTGGTAGAGGTCAGTGTGTGTAGCTCCATGCCTGGTAGAGGTCAGTGTGTGTAGCTCCATGCCTGGTAGAGGTCAGTGTGTGTAGCTCCTTGCCTGGTAGAGGTCAGTGTGTGTAGCTCCTTGCCTGGTAGAGGTCAGTGTGTGTAGCTCTATGCCTGGTAGAGGTCAGTGTGTGTAGCAGCATGCCTGGTAGAGGTCAGTGTGTGTAGCTCTATGCCTGGTAGAGGTCAGTGTGTGTAGCAGCATGCCTGGTAGAGGTCAGTGTGTGTAGCTCCTTGCCTGGTAGAGGTCAGTGTGTGTAGCTCCTTGCCTGGTAGATGTCAGTGTGTGTAGCTCCTTGCCTGGTAGAGGTCAGTGTGTGTAGCTCTATGCCTGGTAGAGGTCAGTGTGTGTAGCTCCATGCCTGGTAGAGGTCAGTGTGTGTAGCTCCATGCCTGGTAGAGGTCAGTGTGTGTAGCTCCATGCCTGGTAGAGGTCAGTGTGTGTAGCTCCATGCCTGGTAGAGGTCAGTGTGTGTAGCTCCATGCCTGGTAGAGGTCAGTGTGTGTAGCTCCATGCCTGGTAGAGGTCAGTGTGTGTAGCAGCATGCCTGGTAGAGGTCAGTGTGTGTAGCTCCATGCCTGGTAGAGGTCAGTGTGTGTAGCTCTATGCCTGGTAGAGGTCAGTGTGTGTAGCTCTATGCCTGGTAGACGTCAGTGTGTGTAGCAGCATGCCTGGTAGAGGTCAGTGTGTGTAGCAGCATGCCTGGTAGAGGTCAGTGTGTGTAGCTCCATGCCTGGTAGAGGTCAGTGTGTGTAGCTCCATGCCTGGTAGAGGTCAGTGTGTGTAGCTCCATGCCTGGTAGAGGTCAGTGTGTGTAGCTCCATGCCTGGTAGAGGTCAGTGTGTGTAGCTCCATGCCTGGTAGAGGTCAGTGTGTGTAGCTCCATGCCTGGTAGAGGTCAGTGTGTGTAGCTCCATGCCTGGTAGAGGTCAGTGTGTGTAGCTCCTTGCCTGGTAGAGGTCAGTGTGTGTAGCTCTATGCCTGGTAGAGGTCAGTGTGTGTAGCTCCATGCCTGGTAGAGGTCAGTGTGTGTAGCTCCATGCCTGGTAGAGGTCAGTGTGTGTAGCTCCTTGCCTGGTAGAGGTCAGTGTGTGTAGCTCTATGCCTGGTAGAGGTCAGTGTGTGTAGCTCTATGCCTGGTAGAGGTCAGTGTGTGTAGCAGCATGCCTGGTAGAGGTCAGTGTGTGTAGCTCTATGCCTGGTAGAGGTCAGTGTGTGTAGCAGCATGCCTGGTAGAGGTCAGTGTGTGTAGCTCCTTGCCTGGTAGAGGTCAGTGTGTGTAGCTCCTTGCCTGGTAGAGGTCAGTGTGTGTAGCTCCATGCCTGGTAGAGGTCAGTGTGTGTAGCTCTATGCCTGGTAGAGGTCAGTGTGTGTAGCTCTATGCCTGGTAGAGGTCAGTGTGTGTAGCTCCATGCCTGGTAGAGGTCAGTGTGTGTAGCTCTATGCCTGGTAGAGGTCAGTGTGTGTAGCTCCATGCCTGGTAGAGGTCAGTGTGTGTAGCTCCATGCCTGGTAGAGGTCAGTGTGTGTAGCTCCATGCCTGGTAGAGGTCAGTGTGTGTAGCTCCATGCCTGGTAGAGGTCAGTGTGTGTAGCTCTATGCCTGGTAGAGGTCAGTGTGTGTAGCAGCATGCCTGGTAGAGGTCAGTGTGTGTAGCTCCATGCCTGGTAGAGGTCAGTGTGTGTAGCAGCATGCCTGGTAGAGGTCAGTGTGTGTAGCTCCATGCCTGGTAGAGGTCAGTGTGTGTGTAGCTCTATGCCTGGTAGAGGTCAGTGTGTGTAGCTCCATGCCTGGTAGAGGTCAGTGTGTGTAGCTCCATGCCTGGTAGAGGTCAGTGTGTGTAGCTCTATGCCTGGTAGAGGTCAGTGTGTGTAGCTCCATGCCTGGTAGAGGTCAGTGTGTGTAGCAGCATGCCTGGTAGAGGTCAGTGTGTGTAGCAGCATGCCTGGTAGAGGTCAGTGTGTGTAGCTCCATGCCTGGTAGAGGTCAGTGTGTGTAGCTCCATGCCTGGTAGAGCTCCATGCCTGGTAGAGGTCAGTGTGTGTAGCTCCATGCCTGGTAGAGGTCAGTGTGTGTAGCTCCATGCCTGGTAGAGGTCAGTGTGTGTAGCTCCATGCCTGGTAGAGGTCAGTGTGTGTAGCTCCATGCCTGGTAGAGGTCAGTGTGTGTAGCTCTATGCCTGGTAGAGGTCAGTGTGTGTAGCTCCATGCCTGGTAGAGGTCAGTGTGCCTGTAGCATGCCTGGTAGAGGTCAGTGTGTGTAGCTCCATGCCTGGTAGAGGTCAGTGTGTGTAGCTCCATGCCTGGTAGAGGTCAGTGTGTGTAGCTCCATGCCTGGTAGAGGTCAGTGTGTGTAGCTCCATGCCTGGTAGAGGTCAGTGTGTGTAGCAGCATGCCTGGTAGAGGTCAGTGTGTGTAGCTCCATGCCTGGTAGAGGTCAGTGTGTGTAGCAGCATGCCTGGTAGAGGTCAGTGTGTGTAGCTCTATGCCTGGTAGAGGTCAGTGTGTGTAGCTCCATGCCTGGTAGAGGTCAGTGTGTGTAGCTCCATGCCTGGTAGAGGTCAGTGTGTGTAGCTCTATGCCTGGTAGAGGTCAGTGTGTGTAGCTCTATGCCTGGTAGAGGTCAGTGTGTGTAGCTCCATGCCTGGTAGAGGTCAGTGTGTGTAGCTCCATGCCTGGTAGAGGTCAGTGTGTGTAGCTCCATGCCTGGTAGAGGTCAGTGTGTGTAGCTCCATGCCTGGTAGAGGTCAGTGTGTGTAGCTCCTTGCCTGGTAGTCAGGTCATGTGTGTGTAGCTCTATGCCTGGTAGAGGTCTAGCAGCATGCCTGGTAGAGGTCAGTGTGTGTAGCAGCATGCCTGGTCAGAGGTCAGTGTGTGTAGCTCCTTGCCTGGTAGAGGTCAGTGTGTGTAGCTCCATGCCTGGTAGAGGTCAGTGTGTGTAGCTCCATGCCTGGTAGCAGCATGCCTGGTAGAGGTCAGTGTGTGTAGCTCCATGCCTGGTAGAGGTCAGTGTGTGTAGCTCCATGCCTGGTAGAGGTCAGTGTGTGTAGCTCATGCCTGGTAGAGGTCAGTGTGTGTAGCTCCATGCCTGGTAGAGGTCAGTGTGTGTAGCTCCATGCCTGGTAGAGGTCAGTGTGTGTAGCTCCATGCCTGGTAGAGGTCAGTGTGTGTAGCTCCATGCCTGGTAGAGGTCAGTGTGTGTAGCTCCATGCCTGGTAGAGGTCAGTGTGTGTAGCTCTATGCCTGGTAGAGGTCAGTGTGTGTAGCAGCATGCCTGGTAGAGGTCAGTGTGTGTAGCTCCATGCCTGGTCAGAGGTCAGTGTGTGTAGCTCCATGCCTGGTAGAGGTCAGTGTGTGTAGCTCCATGCCTGGTAGAGGTCAGTGTGTGTAGCTCCATGCCTGGTAGAGGTCAGTGTGTGTAGCTCCATGCCTGGTAGAGGTCAGTGTGTGTAGCAGCATGCCTGGTAGAGGTCAGTGTGTGTAGCTCCATGCCTGGTAGAGGTCAGTGTGTGTAGCTCCATGCCTGGTAGAGGTCAGTGTGTGTAGCTCTATGCCTGGTAGAGGTCAGTGTGTGTAGCTCCATGCCTGGTAGAGGTCAGTGTGTGTAGCTCCATGCCTGGTAGAGGTCAGTGTGTGTAGCTCCATGCCTGGTAGAGGTCAGTGTGTGTAGCTCCATGCCTGGTAGAGGTCAGTGTGTGTAGCTCCATGCCTGGTAGAGGTCAGTGTGTGTAGCTCCATGCCTGGTAGAGGTCAGTGTGTGTAGCTCCATGCCTGGTAGAGGTCAGTGTGTGTAGCTCCATGCCTGGTAGCTCCATGCCTGGTAGAGGTCAGTGTGTAGCTCCATGCCTGGTAGAGGTCAGTGTGTGTAGCTCCATGCCTGGTAGAGGTCAGTGTGTGTAGCTCCATGCCTGGTAGAGGTCAGTGTGTGTAGCTCCATGCCTGGTAGAGGTCAGTGTGTGTAGCTCCATGCCTGGTAGAGGTCAGTGTGTGTAGCTCCATGCCTGGTAGAGGTCAGTGTGTGTAGCTCCATGCCTGGTAGAGGTCAGTGTGTGTAGCTCTATGCCTGGTAGAGGTCAGTGTGTGTAGCTCCATGCCTGGTAGAGGTCAGTGTGTGTAGCTCCATGCCTGGTAGAGGTCAGTGTGTGTAGCTCTATGCCTGGTAGAGGTCAGTGTGTGTAGCTCCATGCCTGGTAGAGGTCAGTGTGTGTAGCTCATGCCTGGTAGAGGTCAGTGTGTGTAGCTCCATGCCTGGTAGAGGTCAGTGTGTGTAGCTCCATGCCTGGTAGAGGTCAGTGTGTGCAGCTCCATGCCTGGTAGAGGTCAGTGTGTGTAGCTCCATGCCTGGTAGAGGTCAGTGTGTGTAGCTCCATGCCTGGTAGAGGTCAGTGTGTGTAGCTCCATGCCTGGTAGAGGTCAGTGTGTGTAGCTCCATGCCTGGTAGAGGTCAGTGTGTGTAGCTCATGCCTGGTAGAGGTCAGTGTGTGTAGCATGCCTGGTAGAGGTCAGTGTGTGTGCCTGGTAGAGGTCAGTGTGTGTAGCTCCATGCCTGGTAGAGGTCAGTGTGTGTAGCTCCATGCCTGGTAGAGGTCAGTGTGTGTAGCTCCATGCCTGGTAGAGGTCAGTGTGTGTAGCTCCATGCCTGGTAGAGGTCAGGCTCCATGCCTGGTAGAGGTCAGTGTGTGTAGCTCCATGCCTGGTAGAGGTCAGTGTGTGTAGCTCATGCCTGGTAGAGGTCAGTGTGTGTAGCTCCATGCCTGGTAGAGGTCAGTGTGTGTAGCTCCATGCCTGGTAGAGGTCAGTGTGTAGCAGCATGCCTGGTAGAGGTCAGCATGCCTGGTAGAGGTCAGTGTGTGTAGCTCCATGCCTGGTAGAGGTCAGTGTGTGTAGCTCCATGCCTGGTAGAGGTCAGTGTGTGTAGCTCTATGCCTGGTAGAGGTCAGTGTGTGTAGCAGCATGCCTGGTAGAGGTCAGTGTGTGTAGCTCCATGCCTGGTAGAGGTCAGTGTGTGTAGCTCCATGCCTGGTAGAGGTCAGTGTGTGTAGCTCCATGCCTGGTAGAGGTCAGTGTGTGTAGCTCCATGCCTGGTAGAGGTCAGTGTGTGTAGCTCTATGCCTGGTAGAGGTCAGTGTGTGTAGCTCCATGCCTGGTAGAGGTCAGTGTGTGTAGCTCCATGCCTGGTAGAGGTCAGTGTGTGTAGCAGCATGCCTGGTAGAGGTCAGTGTGTGTAGCTCCATGCCTGGTAGAGGTCAGTGTGTGTAGTAGCTCCATGCCTGGTAGAGGTCAGTGTGTGTAGCTCCATGCCTGGTAGAGGTCAGTGTGTGTAGCTCCATGCCTGGTAGAGGTCAGTGTGTGTAGCTCCATGCCTGGTAGAGGTCAGTGTGTGTAGCTCCATGCCTGGTAGAGGTCAGTGTGTGTAGCTCATGCCTGGTAGAGGTCAGTGTGTGTAGCTCCATGCCTGGTAGAGGTCAGTGTGTGTAGCTCCTTGCCTGGTAGAGGTCAGTGTGTGTAGCTCTATGCCTGGTAGAGGTCAGTGTGTGTAGCAGCATGCCTGGTAGAGGTCAGTGTGTGTAGCTCTATGCCTGGTAGAGGTCAGTGTGTGTAGCTCCATGCCTGGTAGAGGTCAGTGTGTGTAGCTCCATGCCTGGTAGAGGTCAGTGTGTGTAGCTCCATGCCTGGTAGAGGTCAGTGTGTGTAGCTCCATGCCTGGTAGAGGTCAGTGTGTGTCAGCTCCATGCCTGGTAGAGGTCAGTGTGTGTAGCTCCATGCCTGGTAGAGGTCAGTGTGTGTAGCTCCATGCCTGGTAGAGGTCAGTGTGTGTAGCTCCATGCCTGGTAGAGGTCAGGTCAGTGTGTGTAGCTCCATGCCTGGTAGAGGTCAGTGTGTGTAGCTCCATGCCTGGTAGAGGTCAGTGTGTGTAGCTCCATGCCTGGTAGAGGTCAGTGTGTGTAGCTCCATGCCTGGTAGAGGTCAGTGTGTGTAGCTCCATGCCTGGTAGAGGTCAGTGTGTGTAGCTCCATGCCTGGTAGAGGTCAGTGTGTGTAGCTCCATGCCTGGTAGAGGTCAGTGTGCCTGTAGAGGTCAGCATGCCTGGTAGAGGTCAGTGTGTGTAGCTCCATGCCTGGTAGAGGTCAGTGTGTGTAGCTCCATGCCTGGTAGAGGTCAGTGTGTGTAGCTCCATGCCTGGTAGAGGTCAGTGTGTGTAGCTCCATGCCTGGTAGAGGTCAGTGTGTGTAGCTCCATGCCTGGTAGAGGTCAGTGTGTGTAGCTCCATGCCTGGTAGAGGTCAGTGTGTGTAGCATGCCTGGTGCCTGGCTCCATGCCTGGAGGTCAGTGTGTGTAGCTCAGCATGCCTGGTAGAGGTCAGTGTGTGTAGCTCCATGCCTGGTAGAGGTCAGTGTGTGTAGCTCCATGCCTGGTAGAGGTCAGTGTGTGTAGCTCCATGCCTGGTAGAGGTCAGTGTGTGTAGCAGCATGCCTGGTAGAGGTCAGTGTGTGTAGCTCCATGCCTGGTAGAGGTCAGTGTGTGTAGCTCCATGCCTGGTAGAGGTCAGTGTGTGTAGCTCCATGCCTGGTAGAGGTCAGTGTGTGTAGCTCCATGCCTGGTAGAGGTCAGTGTGTGTAGCTCCATGCCTGGTAGAGGTCAGTGTGTGTAGCTCCATGCCTGGTAGAGGTCAGTGTGTGTAGCTCCATGCCTGGTAGAGGTCAGTGTGTGTAGCTCCATGCCTGGTAGAGGTCAGTGTGTGTCAGCTCCATGCCTGGTAGAGGTCAGTGTGTGTAGCTCTATGCCTGGTAGAGGTCAGTGTGTGTAGCTCCATGCCTGGTAGAGGTCAGTGTGTGTAGCTCAGCATGCCTGGTAGAGGTCAGTGTGTGTAGCTCCATGCCTGGTAGAGGTCAGTGTGTGTAGCAGCATGCCTGGTAGAGGTCAGTGTGTGTAGCTCCATGCCTGGTAGAGGTCAGTGTGTGTAGCTCCATGCCTGGTAGAGGTCTGGTAGCTCCATGCCTGGAGGTCAGTGTGTGTAGCTCCATGCCTGGTAGAGGTCAGTGTGTGTAGCTCCATGCCTGGTAGAGGTCAGTGTGTGTAGCTCCATGCCTGGTAGAGGTCAGTGTGTGTAGCTCCATGCCTGGTAGAGGTCAGTGTGTGTAGCTCCATGCCTGGTAGAGGTCAGTGTGTGTAGCTCCATGCCTGGTAGAGGTCAGTGTGTGTAGCTCCATGCCTGGTAGAGGTCAGTGTGTGTAGCTCCATGCCTGGTAGAGGTCAGTGTGTGTAGCTCCATGCCTGGTAGAGGTCAGTGTGTGTAGCTCCATGCCTGGTAGAGGTCAGTGTGTGTAGCTCCATGCCTGGTAGAGGTCAGTGTGTGTAGCTCCATGCCTGGTAGAGGTCAGTGTGTGTAGCTCCATGCCTGGTAGAGGTCAGTGTGTGTAGCTCCATGCCTGGTAGAGGTCAGTGTGTGTAGCTCCATGCCTGGTAGAGGTCAGTGTGTGTAGCTCCATGCCTGGTAGAGGTCAGTGTGTGTAGCTCCATGCCTGGTAGAGGTCAGTGTGTGTAGCTCCATGCCTGGTAGAGGTCAGTGTGTGTAGCTCCATGCCTGGTAGAGGTCAGTGTGTGTAGCTCCATGCCTGGTAGCTCCATGCCTGGAGGTCAGTGTGTGTAGCTCCATGCCTGGTAGAGGTCAGTGTGTGTAGCTCCATGCCTGGTAGAGGTCAGTGTGTGTAGCTCCATGCCTGGTAGAGGTCAGTGTGTGTAGCTCCATGCCTGGTAGAGGTCAGTGTGTGTAGCTCCATGCCTGGTAGAGGTCAGTGTGTGTAGCTCCATGCCTGGTAGAGGTCAGTGTGTGTAGCTCCATGCCTGGTAGAGGTCAGTGTGTGTAGCTCCATGCCTGGTAGAGGTCAGTGTGTGTAGCTCCATGCCTGGTAGAGGTCAGTGTGTGTAGCTCCATGCCTGGTAGAGGTCAGTGTGTGTAGCTCCATGCCTGGTAGAGGTCAGTGTGTGTAGCTCCATGCCTGGTAGAGGTCAGTGTGTGTAGCTCCATAGAGGTCAGTGTGTGTAGCTCCATGCCTGGTAGAGGTCAGTGTGTGTAGCTCCATGCCTGGTAGAGGTCAGTGTGTGTAGCTCCATGCCTGGTAGAGGTCAGTGTGTGTAGCTCCATGCCTGGTAGAGGTCAGTGTGTGTAGCTCCATGCCTGGTAGAGGTCAGTGTGTGTAGCTCCATGCCTGGTAGAGGTCAGTGTGTGTAGCTCCATGCCTGGTAGAGGTCAGTGTGTGTAGCTCCATGCCTGGTAGAGGTCAGTGTGTGTAGCTCCATGCCTGGTAGAGGTCAGTGTGTGTAGCAGCATGCCTGGTAGAGGTCAGTGTGTGTAGCTCCATGCCTGGTAGAGGTCAGTGTGTGTAGCTCCATGCCTGGTAGAGGTCAGTGTGTGTAGCTCCATGCCTGGTAGAGGTCAGTGTGTGTAGCTCCATGCCTGGTAGAGGTCAGTGTGTGTAGCTCCATGCCTGGTAGAGGTCAGTGTGTGTAGCTCCATGCCTGGTAGAGGTCAGTGTGTGTAGCTCCATGCCTGGTAGAGGTCAGTGTGTGTAGCTCCATGCCTGGTAGAGGTCAGTGTGTGTAGCTCCATGCCTGGTAGAGGTAGCTCCATGCCTGGTAGCTAGCTCCATGCCTGGTAGAGGTCAGTGTGTGTAGCTCCATGCCTGGTAGAGGTCAGTGTGTGTAGCTCCATGCCTGGTAGAGGTCAGTGTGTGTAGCTCCATGCCTGGTAGAGGTCAGTGTGTGTAGCTCCATGCCTGGTAGAGGTCAGTGTGTGTAGCTCCATGCCTGGTAGAGGTCAGTGTGTGTAGCTCCATGCCTGGTAGAGGTCAGTGTGTGTGCTCCATGCCTGGTAGAGGTCTAGCTCCATGCCTGGTAGAGGTCAGTGTGTGTAGCTCCATGCCTGGTAGAGGTCAGTGTGTGTAGCTCCATGCCTGGTAGAGGTCAGTGTGTGTAGCTCCATGCCTGGTAGAGGTCAGTGTGTGTAGCTCCATGCCTGGTAGAGGTCAGTGTGTGTAGCTCCATGCCTGGTAGAGGTCAGTGTGTGTAGCTCCATGCCTGGTAGAGGTCAGTGTGTGTAGCTCCATGCCTGGTAGAGGTCAGTGTGTGTAGCTCCATGCCTGGTAGAGGTCAGTGTGTGTAGCTCCATGCCTGGTAGAGGTCAGTGTGTGTAGCTCCATGCCTGGTAGAGGTCAGTGTGTGTAGCTCCATGCCTGGTAGAGGTCAGTGTGTGTAGCTCCATGCCTGGTAGAGGTCAGTGTGTGTAGCTCCATGCCTGGTAGAGGTCAGTGTGTGTAGCTCCATGCCTGGTAGAGGTCAGTGTGTGTAGCTCCATGCCTGGTAGAGGTCAGTGTGTGTAGCTCCATGCCTGGTAGAGGTCAGTGTGTGTAGCTCCATGCCTGGTAGCTCCAGGTCAGTGTGTGTAGCTCCATGCCTGGTAGAGGTCAGTGTGTGTAGCTCCATGCCTGGTAGAGGTCAGTGTGTGTAGCTCCATGCCTGGTAGAGGTCAGTGTGGTAGCTCCATGCCTGGTCAGTGTGTGTAGCTCCATGCCTGGTAGAGGTCAGTGTGTGTAGCTCCATGCCTGGTAGAGGTCAGTGCTCCATGCCTGGTAGAGGCTAGCCATGCCTGGTAGAGGTCAGTGTGTGTAGCTCCATGCCTGGTAGAGGTCAGTGTGTGTAGCTCCATGCCTGGTAGAGGTCAGTGTGTGTAGCTCCATGCCTGGTAGAGGTCAGTGTGTGTAGCTCCATGCCTGGTAGAGGTCAGTGTGTGTAGCTCCATGCCTGGTAGAGGTCAGTGTGTGTAGCTCCATGCCTGGTAGAGGTCAGTGTGTGTAGCTCCATGCCTGGTAGAGGTCAGTGTGTGTAGCTCCATGCCTGGTAGAGGTCAGTGTGTGTAGCTCCATGCCTGGTAGAGGTCAGTGTGTGTAGCTCCATGCCTGGTAGAGGTCAGTGTGTGTAGCTCATGCCTGGTAGAGGTCAGTGTGTGTAGCTCCATGCCTGGTAGAGGTCAGTGTGTGTAGCTCCATGCCTGGTAGAGGTCAGTGTGTGTAGCTCCATGCCTGGTAGAGGTCAGTGCCTGGTAGAGGTCAGCTCCATGCCTGGTAGAGGTCAGTGTGTGTAGCTCCATGCCTGGTAGAGGTCAGTGTGTGTAGCTCCATGCCTGGTAGAGGTCAGTGTGTAGCTCCATGCCTGGTAGAGGTCAGTGTGTGTGCATGCCTGGTAGAGGTCAGTGTGTGTAGCTCCATGCCTGGTAGAGGTCAGTGTGTGTAGCTCCATGCCTGGTAGAGGTCAGTGTGTGTAGCTCCATGCCTGGTAGAGGTCAGTGTGTGTAGCTCTATGCCTGGTAGAGGTCAGTGTGTGTAGCTCCATGCCTGGTAGAGGTCAGTGTGTGTAGCTCCATGCCTGGTAGAGGTCAGTGTGTGTAGCTCTATGCCTGGTAGAGGTCAGTGTGTGTAGCTCCATGCCTGGTAGAGGTCAGTGTGTGTAGCTCCATGCCTGGTAGAGGTCAGTGTGTGTAGCTCTATGCCTGGTAGAGGTCAGTGTGTGTAGCTCCATGCCTGGTAGAGGTCAGTGTGTGTAGCTCCATGCCTGGTAGAGGTCAGTGTGTGTCTCAGCAGCATGCCTGGTAGAGGTCAGTGTGTGTAGCTCCATGCCTGGTAGAGGTCAGTGTGTGTAGCAGCATGCCTGGTAGAGGTCAGTGTGTGTAGCAGCATGCCTGGTAGAGGTCAGTGTGTGTAGCAGCATGCCTGGTAGAGGTCAGTGTGTGTAGCAGCATGCCTGGTAGAGGTCAGTGTGTGTAGCTCCATGCCTGGTAGAGGTCAGTGTGTGTAGCAGCATGCCTGGTAGAGGTCAGTGTGTGTAGCTCCTTGCCTGGTAAAGGTCAGTGTGTGTAGCTCCATGCCTGGTAGAGGTCAGTGTGTGTAGCTCCATGCCTGGTAGAGGTCAGTGTGTGTAGCTCCTTGCCTGGTAGAGGTCAGTGTGTGTAGCTCCATGCCTGGTAGAGGTCAGTGTGTGTAGCTCCATGCCTGGTAGAGGTCAGTGTGTGTAGCTCCATGCCTGGTAGAGGTCAGTGTGTGTAGCTCCATGCCTGGTAGAGGTCAGTGTGTGTAGCTCCTTGCCTGGTAGAGGTCAGTGTGTGTAGCTCCATGCCTGGTAGAGGTCAGTGTGTGTAGCTCTATGCCTGGTAGAGGTCAGTGTGTGTAGCAGCATGCCTGGTAGAGGTCTGTGTGTGTAGCTCCATGCCTGGTAGAGGTCAGTGTGTGTAGCAGCATGCCTGGTAGAGGTCAGTGTGTGTAGCAGCATGCCTGGTAGAGGTCAGTGTGTGTAGCAGCATGCCTGGTAGAGGTCAGTGTGTGTAGCAGCATGCCTGGTAGAGGTCAGTGTGTGTAGCTCCATGCCTGGTAGAGGTCAGTGTGTGTAGCAGCATGCCTGGTAGAGGTCAGTGTGTGTAGCTCCTTGCCTGGTAAAGGTCAGTGTGTGTAGCTCCATGCCTGGTAGAGGTCAGTGTGTGTAGCTCCTTGCCTGGTAGAGGTCAGTGTGTGTAGCTCCATGCCTGGTAGAGGTCAGTGTGTGTAGCTCCATGCCTGGTAGAGGTCAGTGTGTGTAGCTCTATGCCTGGTAGAGGTCAGTGTGTGTAGCTCCTTGCCTGGTAGAGGTCAGTGTGTGTAGCTCTATGCCTGGTAGAGGTCAGTGTGTGTAGCTCTATGCCTGGTAGAGGTCAGTGTGTGTAGCTCTATGCCTGGTAGAGGTCAGTGTGTGTAGCTCCTTGCCTGGTAGAGGTCAGTGTGTGTAGCTCCATGCCTGGTAGAGGTCAGTGTGTGTAGCTCTATGCCTGGTAGAGGTCAGTGTGTGTAGCTCTATGCCTGGTAGAGGTCAGTGTGTGAAGCAATTAGCAAATATGTCATATTCCATTAGCTTTGTTTATGAAGAAACCAGGATTATCTCTCACACACACCACACACCTGATAAGAAGGCAACTTTTTCCTTTAGAATAGGCAACACCTCCATCGCTCTCATGTCTTCATTTTTACGAAAACCTGGAGAGAGAGAAAGACAGAAGTGTTAGGATTTTTCACAGAAACTCCCAATGTTCAAATTCTCACCTCTTTCAGGAAAAATAGGCCTAGTTTTATCCAACTTGTTCTACAATTCAAAATGTCTGACTTTGCATTTCTTCCTTGAATATGGGGAATAAGAGGTAGATTTTTTTCAGCATCACAGTCAAAGAAAGAAAGTTTTCAGAATGGGAAACATGATTTTGATTTGGTCTGGCTGGAGTAACTGTTGAAGAGTGGTGAAGAGAATAGGTTTATTTTGGGCCCAGTTGATGTGAGGAAAATCCCTGCCACTGTAGAAGCCATCTGACTGATCGAGAGATGTTTCCACTGAGTCCTCGAAACTGGCTATGAACCCTAGTTGAGTGATGGAAGAACGCACACACACACAGAGGAATAAGTGAGGCTATAATTTCAGAAGTAGGAACTTACACCTGCTTTAAGAGTTAAAAAGGGAAGGTTGGTCAAACAAAGAGCTGTTGTATTAGTGTCTTACCCAGAGAGAGAGAGGAGAAAAGGGTATAGTTTATTTCCTGGTTATGTGTTGACAAAAATGAGACCACTTCCTGTCCTTCACTAAACAGAGAAAAACCTACCTACCTACACCCAAAAACAGCACAACCCCTACACCCAAAAACAGCACAACACCTACACCCAAAAACAGCACAACACCTACACCCAAAAACAGCACAACACCTACACCCAAAAACAGCACAACACCTACACCACAGTAGCAGCGAGACATAAATAGCTCATTATTTCATATTGAGATAAAGAGCCCCTGCTGGCCAATTCATCTCTATCCCTGTGTCTCTACTATTTTCTCTCTATCCCCTATTTCCCTCTCTTCAATCTCTCCATATCCTGCAGGAGTTGGGCTTGGACTATATTTCTTATGCCACCACAGCCCCTTCTTCCCTCACACATTTGTGTGCTTAAGAGTTATCCAGGACAACACAGCCATTACAGAGAGAAAGAGAGATACAACCAGAGGACCTACACCCAGACCACAGACCAAACAAACCCTAGCCACACCCTATATAGGCCCCCCCAGATCAGGCCTATGCCCCTTCTGCCCCCCACCCCTGCACCAAGGACCTCAACATGACAGCCACACATACAGTGCCTTGCGAAAGTATTCGGCCCCCTTGAACTTTGCGACCTTTTGCCACATTTCAGGCTTCAAACATAAAGATATAAAACTGTATTTTTTTGTGAAGAATCAACAACAAGTGGGACAATCATGAAGTGGAACGACATTTATTGGATATTTCAAACTTTTTTAACAAATCAAAAACTGAAAAATTGGGCGTGCAAAATTATTCAGCCCCTTTACTTTCAGTGCAGCAAACTCTCTCCAGAAGTTCAGTGAGGATCTCTCAATGATCCAATGTTGACCTAAATGACTAAGGTTAGGTTAATACTTTGTAGCGCCACCTTTTGCTGCGATTACAGCTGTAAGTCGCTTGGGGTGTCTATCAGTTTTGCACATCGAGAGACTGACATTTTTTCCCATTCCTCCTTGCAAAACAGCTCGAGCTCAGTGAGGTTGGATGGAGAGCATTTGTGAACAGCAGTTTTCAGTTCTTTCCACAGATTCTCGATTGGATTCAGGTCTGGACTTTGACTTGGCCATTCTAACACCTGGATATGTTTATTTTTGAACCATTCCATTGTAGATTTTGCTTTATGTTTTGGATCATTGTCTTGTTGGAAGACAAATCTCCGTCCCAGTCTCGGGTCTTTTGCAGACTCCATCAGGTTCTTCCAGAATGGTCCTGTATTTGGCTCCATCCATCTTCCCATCAATTTTAACCATCTTCCCTGTCTCTGCTGAAGAAAAGCAGGCCCAAACCATGATGCTGCCACCACCATGTTTGACAGTGGGGATGGTGTGTTCAGGGTGATGAGCTGTGTTGCTTTTACGCCAAACATAACGTTTTGCATTGTTGCCAAAAAGTTCAATTTTGGTTTCATCTGACCAGAGCACCTTCTTCCACATGTTTGGTGTGTCTCCCAGGTGGCTTGTGGCAAACTTTAAACAACACTTTTTATGAATATCTTTAAGAAATGGCTTTCTTCTTGCCACTCTTCCATAAAGGCCAGATTTGTGCAATATACGACTGATTGTTGTCCTATGGACAGAGTCTCCCACCTCAGCTGTAGATCTCTGCAGTTCATCCAGAGTGATCATGGGCCTCTTGGCTGCATCTCTGATCAGTCTTCTCCTTGTATGAGCTGAAAGTTTAGAGGGACGGCCAGGTCTTGGTAGATTTGCAGTGGTCTGATACTCCTTCCATTTCAATATTATCGCTTGCACAGTGCTCCTTGGGATGTTTAAAGCTTGGGAAATCTTTTTCTATCCAAATCCGGCTTTAAACTTCTTCACAACAGTATCTCGGACCTGCCTGGTGTGTTCCTTGTTCTTCATGATGCTCTCTGCACTTTTAACGGACCTGTGAGACTATCACAGTGCAGGTGCATTTATACGGACACTTGATTACACACAGGTGGATTGTATTTATCATCATTAGTCATTTAGGTCAACATTGGATCATTCAGAGATCCTCACTGAACTTCTGGAGAGAGTTTGCTGCACTGAAAGTAAAGGGGCTGAATAATTTTGCACGCCCAATTTTTCAGTTTTTGAAATGTTAAAAAAGTTTGAAATATCCAATAAATGTCGTTCCACTTCATGATTGTGTCCCACTTGTTGTTGATTCTTCACAAAAAAAATACAGTTTTATATCTTTATGTTTGAAGCCTGAAATGTGGCAAAAGGTCGCAAAGTTCAAGGGGGCCGAATACTTTCGCAAGGCACTGTATGCCCAGGCCGTGAGCAGAGCAACAGACCCAACACCCACTACTGCACCCGCCCAAGCCACATCCCGCCCAAGCCACATCCAGCATTCACCAGATGCTCAGCATGCACTGCTCACACCTAATAGTCCAAGCCTTTTTATTTTTTTCACCTAACCGTTATTTTACCAGGTAAGTTGACTGAGAACCCATTCTCATTTACAGCAACGACCTGGGGAATAGTTACAGGGGAGAGGAGGGGGATGAATGAGCCAATTGTAAGCTGGGGATGATTAGGTGACCATGATGGTATGATGGACAGCTTGGGAATTTAGCCAGGACACTGGGGTTAACACCCCTACTCTTACGATAAGTGCCATGGGATCTTTAATGACCTCAGAGAGTCAGGACACCCGTTTAACGTCCCATCCGAAAGACGGCACCCTACACAGGACAGTGTCCCCAATCACTGCCCTGGGGCATTGGGATATTTTTTAGACCAGAGGAAATATCACCTCCTACTGGCCCTCCAACACCACTTCCAGCAGCATCTGGTCTCCCATCCAGGGACTGACCAGGACCAACCCTGCTTAGCTTCAGAAGCAAGCCAGCAGTGGGATGCAGGGTGGTACGCCGCCTGCGAAACCATAAGAATAACACTGGACACTATGGAACACAAATCCTTAACCATCTCTTCCTGAAATATACAAGGTCTGAGGTCATCTACCTTTGGCCTAAAGAGCAGGTACCCAGACTTCACCAAAGAAATTGGAAATACAGACATTCTCCTCCTACAAGAAACATGGTATAGAGAGATGGACCTACGGGTTTCCCTTTAGGTTACAGAAAGCTGGTAATCCCATCCACCAAATTACCAGGACTAAAACAGGGAAAAGGCTCAGGGGGTATGCTAATTTGGTATAGAGCAGACCTAACCCACTAATAAAATTCATCAAAACAGAAGCATAAATAAGGAAATGATCTCAACAGAGAACAATGTCCACATATGCTACCTATAGTACCTTCCGAAAGTATTCAGACCCCTTGACTTTTTCCACATTTTGTTACGTTACAGCCTTCTAAAAATGCTGAAATTGTTTTTTACCCTCAATCTACACACAATACCCCATAATGACAAAGCAAAATCAGGTTATTAGAAATTGGATGGGGAATGTCACTGCACAACTATTTTCAGGTCTCTCCAGAGATGTTCGATCGGGTTCAAGTCTGGGCTCTGGCTGGGCCACTCAAGGACATTCAGAGACTTGTCCTGAAACCACTCCTGCGTTGTCTTGGCTGTGTGCTTGGGGTCATTGTCCTATTGGAAGGGGAACCCTCGGCCCAGTCTGAGGTCCTGAGTCGGAGGTGGTGGTGTTGACGGTATCCTAAATTAAATGACAAAATATACAGACCACAAATTCCAATTGGCTATACTAAAACTTTTTAACATCATCCTCAACTCAGGCATCTTCTCCAATATTTTGAGCCAAGAACTGATCACCCCAATCTACAAAAGTGGAGACAAATTTGACCCCAATAAACTATCGTGGGATCTGCGTTTTCAGCATCCTACGGTTGTAAGGTCTACGGTCCACTCACTAACCAAGAATTCACAAAATTGGACTACGCCAAATTGAGACTGCATGCAGAATTCTGCAAAAACATCCTCCGTGTGCAACATAAAATACCAAATAATGCATGCAGAGCAGAATTAAAGCCAATGTATGCTTAATCTGAAAATGTGGTTGGCAGCTCCGTATGGAGGGTGTGACACAATTGCGGAACCCTCGGAGGCTTGCAGAGGCCAAATTGAGCTCCGTACCGCATCGTTGTGTGCCTCCCAAATTGTGTAACAATGTGGAGGGCTCGGTATAGCTCCGCATTGACATGATTGGTTGACAGTAGGCCATGGATGACCATAAACAGAGAGTACACAGGGGTTGAATACCTGACCAAGGAAAGCTTTGTATATGTACAGACTCAGTGGCAGACCTGGCTCTCAAGAGAAGACAGGCTATGTGCCCACTACCCACAAAATGAGGTGGAAACTGAGCAGCACTTCCTAACCTCCTGCCAAATGTATGGCCATAATAGAGACATATTTTCCTCAGATTAAACAGACCCACAAAGAATTTGAAAACAATTACACATTTTGATAAACTCATATCTATTGGGTGAAATACCAGTGTGCCATCACAGCAGCAAGATTTGTGACCTGTTCCCACAAGAAAAGGGCAACACCATTGTAAATGCAAACTATATTGATCTGTCTATTTATTTTCCCTTTCGTACTTTAACTATTTGCACATTGTTAATTAACATAGCCAGTAATATAACATTTGAAGTGTTATGTTTACTGCTAATTTCTAATTGTTCATTTAATTTTTGTTGCATCTATTGCACTTTCTTTGGCAATGGAAACATGTTTCCCATGCCAATAAAGCCTTTTGAATTGGAGAGCGCGAGAGAGTGACATTACTCTCTTTCTGCAATGTTACAGCGCCTCACAGAGGAGTAAGTGAGCACACACACACATCTTTCTATCGTGCTGTTATTCATGGGCCATACATTTAGAGCTTGGGGGAACGTAGCACACACACACACACAGAGACATCTGGGGGCATGGCATGTTTCCCTTCCCAAAGGCATTGTGGGAGTATGTATTGCTATAGTAATCCTCCAATATCTGAGGTGACAAGAAAATAATGATCTATAGTTTACTCTCATTTTCATCTTTCTCTCAACTTCCCCGAGGAGGTTTGGAGAGGTTTTATCTTTGGTTACCATGGACTTGAATCAAATGTATTTATAAAGCCCACCCACCTCAAAGCTATCCAGAGCCTAAAAATCCAAACAGCCAATGCAGATTTTATCTCAGGAATTGGATTAGGCCTGAGGGTGGCCACGGGTGTAGAATGGTGATTGAAGGTTTGTCTTTCAAATGTATGGACCAGAATTCACTAAACTAATACTGTATAGCTCCTCATAGCAATAGCCCTCCTCTTTATTCAATTATATAACCACACATCCACGTCAGATGGGAAAGTAGTGACCAGCTCAGACAGGCTCCTAGTAGTCTGCCTGTAGGAAGAAGAAGTGTGTGTGTTCCTTGGCCCTGCTCTGTATTCCATAATAATTCCAGTGTTACTTGTAGTGTGTTATGACCTGAGCTCCTCTATATTCAGCTGCCCCTGTGGTGAGCTTCTGGAACACTTTCCACAGTCCCACAACCATACTCAGTCAGGGGGAGGGAGAGGGGTGAGAGTGTCTGGAACACTTTCCACAGTCCCACAACCATACTCAGTCAGGGGGAGGGAGAGGGGTGAGAGTGTCTGGAACACTTTCCACAGTCCCACAACCATACTCAGTCAGGGGGAGGGAGAGGGGTGAGAGTGTCTGGAACACTTTCCACAGTCCCACAACCATACTCAGTCAGGGGGAGGGAGAGGGGTGAGAGTGTCTGTGCATCTGTCTGTGTGTGTGTGTGTGTATATATCTGTGTGACAGATTGCTAATTGCTTTTTAAATACAGCTCACACACACACACACACACACACACAGTAGGATGTGTTTTTTTCACAGACATCTTTACACTTATGGGAGCAGCTAGACAGGCCAGAATCCATAGACTTACAGCTGCAACTACACACACAAATATCTGATACACACAAGGCCACAAAGAAACACGAGAGAGAGAGAGGAGAGAGAGAGGAGAGAGTTGAGGATTTATGAAAGCAGCTGAGAAGTGACAGCCAGGATGGACAAGCAACAACAACAAAAAACGAGAACAAGAAAAAGAGAGAGGAAGAAAGGAAAGTAAAAACCCTGCAATGCTGATGCAGACGATGATGTCACCCTGACTCGACCACAGCAAACGGACACGGGTGGAGGGATGGGCCACTTTCTGTTCTCTCTGCTCGCTCTCTCTTTCCCGCCCTCACTCTTCAAAAAACGTAGCTGTCTTTAACCATTACTTTACCATTCAAACCAAAGAGGGGAGAGCGGAATAGTGCATCTAGATACTCTATAAAGATACTTCCTCTCCTGATCAAAAGGCAGAATCTGAAATGGCCATTATTTCCTTTGGTCGGAGCACCGCGTGGTACACCATAAATAAAGGAACCGGTTGCCATTTTAGATGATCCACCCTAAACGTTTGGCATACCCGTTAGCTGGATGAGGGCGGAGCCTGTCGGTGTGTAAAGTCACACGTGAAAAGGGTCCCCAGTATGGACGTTATCCTCCAACACATCTGCATGTTTTATTCCCAGTTTGACAAAGTCTGTCACTCCAACCGGCCAGGCAGCATGTGGAACTAGCTCCTCTACTAACACACCACCAGCTAAGCTACGCCAAAACAGATGCTAATTACATTGTGAAAGACAAGAATTAGCCCCATAATCCTATGCTATCGAAATTAAGCTAACCAAGGCGAAGAGATATTTTTTTGGGCAAAAAAAAAATTGCTTTTGAGGAGTGGTGCTAAGCTAGGCCAATGTATGCTAAACTAAGAAGCTAGCAGCTCCTCCTGTGTGAGCTGGTGTCCTGTGTCGGTTTGTGTGTGTGTGTGTGGCTTACTTTACACCTGTTAACGAAGAATGTGACGACAAACAGTGAAATGCTTACTTACAGGCCCTTAAAAACGCTGAGAGAAAAATAACACGTAATAATAACACGTAATAAAAAATATAAAATTAGTAACGCTATACAAAACATTAAGAACATCTGCTCTATCGATGACAGACTGACCAGGTGAAGCCAGGTGAAAGATATGATTCCTTAGATGTCACTTGTTAAATCCATTTCAAATCAGTGTATATGAAGTGGAGGATAAAGTTAAAAAAATATATTTTGAAGCATTGAGACATGGATTGTATATTTGTGCCATTCAGGAGGGTGACAAAAACATGTAAATGCCTTTGAACAGAGTAGTAGGTACCAGGGGCACCAGTTTGTGTCAAGAACTGCAGCACTACTGGGTTTTTCACGCTTAACAGTTACCTATGTGTATCAAGAATGGTCCACCACCCAAAGGACATCTAGCCAACTTGACACAGGTGGGAAGAATTGGAGTACATGGGCCAGCATCCCTGTGGAATGCTTTCAAAACCTTTTAGTGTCCATGACCCGACGAATTGAGGCTGTTCGGAAGGTGCCCCTAATGTTTTGTACAGTCAGTGTATATACAGGTACCAGTACCGAGTTGAGGTAGATATGTACACTACGGTTCAAAAGTTTGGGGTCACTTAGAAATGTCCTTGTTTTTGAAAGAAAAGCCATTTTTTTGTCAATTAAAATAACATCAAATTGATCAGAAATACAGTGTAGACATTGTTAATGTTGTAAATGACTATTGTAGCTGGAAACGGCAGATTTTTTATGGAGTATCTACATAGGCGTACAGAGGCCCATTATCAGCTATCATCACTCGTGTTCCAATGGCACATTGTGTTAGCTAATCCAAGTTTATCATTTTAAAAAGGCTAATTGATCATTAGAAAACCCTTTTGCAATTATGTTAGCACAGCTGAAAACAGTTGTCCTGATGAAAGAAGCAATAAAACTGGCCTTTAGACTAGTTGAGTATCTGGAGCATCAACATTTGTGGGTTCGATTGCAGGCTCAAAATGGCCAGAAACAAATAACTTTCTTCTGAAACTCGTCAGTCTATTCTTGTTCTGAGAAATGAAGGCTATTCCATGCGAGAAATTGCCAAGAAACTGAAGATCTCATACAACGTTGTGTACTACTCCCTTCACAAAACAGCGCAAACTGGCTCTAACCAGAATAGAGAGGAGTGGGAAGCCCTGGTGCACAACTGAGCAAGAGGACAAGTACATTAGTGTCTAGTTTGAGAAACAGATGCCTCACAAGTCCTCAACTGGCAGCTTCATGAAATAGTACCCACAAAACACCAGTCTCAACATCAACAGTGAAGAGGCGACCCCGGGATGCTGGCCTTCTAGGCAGAGTTGCAAAGAAAAGGCCATATCTCAAACTGGCCAATAATATTAAAAAAAGATTAAGATGGGCAAAAGAACACGGACACTGGACAGAGGAACTCTGCCTAGAAGGCCAGCATCCCGGAGTCACCTCTTCACTGTTGACGTTGAGACGGGTGATGCACCAGTCTTTTCTCCTTTGTGTGGCCATAATGCCCCGTAAAAAAAATCAAAGCCTTTTGCGGCCAGTGGCTGTTGTGCCCTTGGGCTGAATATAATAATTATAATTCCCTTCCCTTTCTCACAGGCTACAAGTGAAGACAGACACATCGGGGACGCCACTGCGTGCGTCCTTATCCAATTCCGACGTGCATATTGAAAGAACTGTGTACATTTACTTTTCGTCAGCCAACAAGATGAGTGGGTCTAACGAACAGCAAAAGCACTAGCCTATGTCAATCTACTATCCCCCATAGTACAAAAGTTGACCTACTCTATTCTGTGCAATAAATAAATATTACAAACATAGTCTGGGACAGTTTTGGGATGCGATAGATCCCAAATGAATAAAACACTGAGCCTGACGGAACAGATGAGAACATTCATCTTAAAATGTTGATAAACTACTAGGCCATTTCTTCACATTATAAGTGCAGCAATAAGCACTTGGTAGTAGGCTGTGTGAATGTTCCATTAGCAGAAAACACCATTCTCAAAAGGGAACCCAAATGTGATTATGCATGTAATGCTTTTATTATAAAATGTCAAATGTTATGGTGAAACTACATATGTATGCCAGTTAGGCTCTACACCCTTTGTAAAGCGGATTAATGTGCTTCATTTTAAGAAGTTATTTGGCCACTTTAGTTGTGATACAAACCTTATCAAAACATATAGGCCTACATGAGGTGTGCTACTGTGAGTTGAAAAAGGTCGCAAAAAAAGAAGAAGCATGCACCGTTTGCCTTAAACTGGGCATCATTCACAAGTGATCATTTATCATTCACAAGTAACAGGCTAATATTGTCACCCATCAAAATATTATTGATTTAATATTGCATTTACATATACTAAATAATATTTGTGAAATGCGTTTTGATTTAGAATGGACCAATACATGTCATCTGTGCACTTAAATAGCGAATGGAGGACGGTTTTCCCGTGGTTTGTTTTCATGCCAGCCAGGTAGGCTATACTCTTGTTGTAAAGATTGCTTGTCTTTAAATCAAATCAATCAATCAATGTGCTTAGTATAAATATAGTAGGCCTAGCCTATAGAAAGCTGATGGGATCCTCTTCTTTTTAATAGAAGCCAGTACTTTGTTTTTTCACACAATTGCATAGCCTATAGAAATGTTGCGCCACATGAGCTCATGGGCTCTCATGAAGTGTTAGATTTTCGATTACATTTGCATTGATTTCAGGGTGATTAGAGGGACAATAGAGTGCTGAGTACCATGCAGTTAGTAAGTTTGGTAGGCTACTAATGACCAGCAGCATCAGAACTTGGAGAAGCCTAATTACCGAGACTAAACAGTCATGTGGAATTTGACTACTGTCATGACTCGTGACTGCTGGTGTGGTGGTAATACGGTCACCGTAACAGCCCTAGTTTGGACCATGATCAATCTTTATTGATGTGGACACCGAGTAACTTGAAGCTCTCGACCCGATACACGACAGCCCTGTCGATGGGAATGGGGGTATGCTTGGCCCTCTTTTTCCTGTAGTCCACGATCAGCACCTTTGTCTTGCTGACATTGAGGCAGAGTTTGTAGTCCTGGCACCACACTGCCAGGTCTCTGACCTCCTCCCTATTGACTGTCTAATTGTTGTTGGTGAACATAGTTGTTCCTCTTGTCCAGGTGGGAAAGGGCAGTGCAGAGTGCAATAGAGATTGCATCATCTGTGGATTTGTTTGGGCGGTATGTGAATTGGAATGGGTCCAGAGTGTCTGAGATGGTGTTGATGTGAGCCATGACCAGCCTTTCAAAGCACTTCATGGCTACAGACGTGAGTGCTACTGAGCGATAGTCATTTAGACGGCCTACTTTCGCGTTCTTGGACACAGGGACTACGGTGGTCTGCTTGAAACATGTAGGTTTTACAGACTGGGTTAGGGAGAGGCTGAAAATGTCCTGGTAATCTGCCTTTTGAATGTTAACCTGTTTAAAAAGGTCTTACATCGGCTACGAAGAGTGTTCACACAGTCGTCTGGAACAGCTGGTGGTTTCATGCATGGTTGAGTGTTGCTTGCCTCAAAGCAAGCATATAAGGCATTTAGCTCGTCTGGTAGGCTCGCGTCACTGGGCAGCCCGCCCTTTGTAAATTCGTGATAGTTTGCCAACCCTGCCACATCCGCCGAGCGTCAGAGCCGGCGTAGTAGAATTCAATCTTAGTCCTGTATTGAAGCTTTTCCTGTTTATGGTTTGTCGGAGGTCGTAGCAGGATTTCTAATAAGCATCCGGATTAATGTCACGCTCCTTGAAAGCGGCAGTTCTAGTCTTTAGCTCAGTGTAGCTGTTTCCTATAATCCATGGCTTCTGGTTGGGATATGTACGTACGGTCACTGTGGGGATGATGTCGTTGGTGCACTTATTAATGAAGCCGGTGACTGACATGGTAAACTCCTCAATCCTGGAACATGACCACAACACAGCAGTAAAATAACGGTCAGAGACTCTCATATGCAGATAACATCTATGCTGGCTGGGTAGCATACAGGTTTTTAGCAAATGTTCGAAAAAGGCCCCATTCACAAAAGATAGTGTCAAATCCAGTGCTCTTCAGATCCGCTTCCATGCATCTGTGACAGTAACATGACCACCCCCAGCAGAAGGAGAGAGAGGATAGAGGGAGTATATTTGGGTGAGGAGTTACTCAGGCCAGAAAGTCAAACGATAGATTGAAGGGATCCGTAGCTCCAGCCAATCTATGTCTGGCAACTACAGAATCCTACATGAGCAAGTGACAAAGGGTCAAATAATCCTGTGTTACGGAGTGTGTGTCCTTGTTAATGAACTTGACAAATCTGTTGGTTTTTCTTCCTGTGAATGATGACATGGCGTCGTGTTCACGGTCAAAATCAGAACAAGGCCAGTATGTATCATTTCAAGAAAAATAAGGCAAGACCAAATCAATCTCTGCTGCGTGTGAAAGCCTACGTCATCGGTTTCTCTTTATGTAGGACTGGACTCAAACAGACACATCACAGGCTGTGGATTAAGGGGGGCTCCAGGAGGTGAAGTGAACATTAGTTCCTTGCAGTCACAAAGCAATTTACACACACACTATAAACACGTAGAAACATGCACAGAAGAGAAATGTGTGCGTGTGTGTCAGTCAGTATATGCCAGTTGCCAGGACAGATAGAGAGGGAGGTATGGAGAGCAGAGAAGTTCTCTTCATACCATCTCTCACTCAAACATGTTGATATATATCTAGAGCATGTTAAAGTGCTAATCTCATAATGGTTATGGTCCGGATTAAACTCATGAAAACTGATCCGAAGTCAGCTGTTACAGGGCCCTCATGGGGGCCCAGGGAGAGAATGGGTCAGGCTGGTTTGGGTAATGGTACGTTTGAGATAGCATAGAGGGCATGCCTAAATACATTGCATCACTGGCCTTTTCCAACTGAGGCCTGTGTTGGAATTCCCGGTATTCCCATAAACTGGTTCCCATTCTCCAGAGTAGAGCAGGGAGGATGTGGGAATAGAGAGGTGAACTGTTTGGATAACAGACAATTATTCAAACAATAATCATGGCATCTGTTTCAACAGTAACCTGGGGAAAATATTCTGCACTATCATGAACAGCAGATTACTGCACTCAGTCAAATTGGATTAATACCTAATTATAAAACATCAGACCATATTAATACCCTACACACCCTAATTGAAAAATATGTTTAAAAAAAATATTTGTAAAAATAAACATTTTCTCCTGCTTTATAGATTTCCAAAAAGCTTTTTGTTTCAATTTGGCATGAAGGCATTTTATTCAAACTAATTGCAAAATGGTGTGGGAGTAAAAACACATGACGTCATCAAATCAATGTACAGAAATAACAAGTGAGCAGTCAAAATTGGACATAAACATACAGATGTATTTTCCCACAGGTGCGGAGTAAAACAGGGGAACAACTTGAGCTCAAGTCTATTTAATATCTATGTAAATGAATTGGCTAAAACACTTGAGCAATCAACAGTCCCTGGTCTCACTCTTAACACAGAAATAAACTGCTTCCTGTATGCAGATGATCTGGTCCTTCTATCCCCCACAAAAGACGAGCTTACAGCAACAGTTCTGTTACACCTGGGCACTGACAGCCAATCTAAAAAAATACTAATATTATATTACAAAACAGGTCCAGATGACGGGGAAAGTATTCAGACCCCTTGACTTTTTCCACAATTTGTTACATTACAGCCTTCTTCTAAAATGTATTAAATAATCCCACCCCCCTAAATCTACACACAATACCCCTTAATGACAAAGAAAAAAACAGGTTAAATATTTATGCAAATTCATGAAAAATACAAAAGTGAAATATGACATTTACGTAAGTATTCAAGCACTTTACTCAGAACTTTGTTGAAGCACCTTTGGCAGCGATTACAGCTTCGAGTCTTCTTGGGTATGACGCTACAAGTTTGGCACACCTGTATTTGGTGAGTTTCTCCCATTCTTCCTTGCAGATCCTCTCAAGCTCTGTCAGATTGGATGGGGAGCGTCACCGCACAGCTACTTTCAGGTCTCTTCAGAGATGTTCGATCGGCTTCAAAACTGGGCTCTGGCTGGGCCACTCAAGGACATTCAGAGACTTGTCCTGAAGCAACTCTTGTGTTATCTTGGCTGTGTGCATAGGGTTGTTGTCCTGTTGGAAGGTGAATCTTTGCCCCAGTCTGAGGTCTTGAGCAGGTTTTCATCAAGGATCATCTCTGTACTTTGCTCCGTTCATCTTTCCCTCGATCCTGACTAGTCTCCCAGTCCCTACTGCTGAAAAACATCCCCACAGCATGATGCTGCCACCACCATGCTTCACTGTAGGGATGGTGCCAGGTTTCCTCCAGACATGACGCTTGGAATTCAGGCCAAAGAGTTCAATCTTGGTTTCATCAGACCAGAGAATCTTGTTTCTCATGGTATGAGAGTCCTTTAGGTGCCCTTTGGCAAACTCCAAGTGGGCCCTCATGTGCCTTTTACTGAGGAGTGTCTTATGTCTGGCCACTAACAAAAAGGCCTGATTGGTGGAGTGCTGCAGAGATGGTCGTCCTTCTGGAAGTTTCTCCCATCTCCACAGAGGAGCTCTGGAGCTATGTCAGAGTGACCATTGGGTTCTTCGTCACCTCCCTGACCAAGGCCCTTCTCCCCTGATTGTTCAGTTTGGCTGGGCGGCCAGTACTAGGAAGAGTCTTGGTGGTTCCAAACTTCTTCCATTGAAGAATGATGGAGGTCACGTTGTTCTTGGGGACCTTGAATGCTGCAGAAATGTTTTGGTGCCCTTCCCCAAATCTGTGCCTCGACACAATCCTGTCTCAGAGCTCTACGGACAATTCCTTCGACCTCATTGCTCTAACATGCATTGCCACCTGTGGGACCGTATATAGACAGGTGTCTGCTTTTCCAAATCCTGTCCAATCAATTGAATTTACCACAGATGGACTCCAATCAAGATGTAGAAACATCTAAAGGGTGATCAATGGAAACAGGATACACCGGAACTCAATTTCGAGTTTCATAGCAAAGAGTCTGAATACTTCATGTAAATAAAAAGATATGTTCTTGATTTTTTATACTTGTGCAAAAATAATCATTTCCACCACCCATGTTGGCGAGAAAAATAAATAAAACCCCTCAAAGTACATCCCGTGGCTAGAAGACACTACAAAATAATGAAGTACTGTCAGACAGTACACGAGGCAGACTATCTGACAGAACTATACAGACTTATGAGCAAGTTGTTCCCCCAAATTTAAAACAAATACAAAAACAGAAAATCCAATAACTATTGGGAGAAAAACCCATTTGTGCCATATTCCCTATAAAAAGTGTAGCTTCCTGCCACAACCGCAGGGACAGCCAGTAGAACGACCAGCCAGTAGAACGACCAGCCAGTAGAACGACCAGCCAGTAGAACGACCAGCCAGTAGAACGACCAGCCAGAGCAAAAACACATTTCTACCGGTTTTTCTCACTATTTCATTATTGTCTTCATTTATTTCTTACTGTATTGTCCTGCTAAATGTTATTACTCATTGAGTATTATCATTTTTACTATTATCTATCTGCGTTATCATTGATTTGATGTGTCTATATGTTTGCTTTGGCAATGTGTGCCAACACTTTCCAAGCCAATAAAGTATTTGAATTGAGAGAGAATCTGGAATGTGAATCTCTGTGTGTGAGAGATGCAGGTGTCACCACGTCCTGACGGAGAAGATTGTCACTAGAGAGAGTCTCTCTCTCCCCCTCTCCCTCTCCCCATTATGACTTTCAGTTTTTCAGGGCTTAAGCACTCTCAAGCTCTTCCTCCCTCCACCGTTCTCTCTACTAGTTCATCAACCAGATTGTTGTTAGTAATTATTTACTAGACACAATGTACTCTCTCACACTCCCGCTCTCTTTTTCTGTCTTTCTCTCTCTGTCTTGTTGCCAGCTACTCTACCCCCCATTAGCCTAGTTTGGTAACTTTGATTGACATCCGATTCTCCCAACTCCCAGCCCCACGGAGGAGATTTGATTGGTCGGTGAAACAGAGGGGGTGATCCTATTGGCTCGGGAGACTGAGGGGGCGATCTTATTGGCCGATGGCCAGGCTGATCAGCCACAGCTGCAGCACTTTAACAATGCCCTCACTGTGGGTACAGCTGACACACACACACACACACAAAATATATAAAAAATACAAGTAATAATAATTGCCCATCTGTGCTAGTGACAAGCATTAATAATAGATTTCAAAACGTTCCATCGGTCTGTCCTAGGCTCTCTTTTCCCTGCTTACCTCTCACTCCCTCTCTTTCGCCCCTATTCCTTCTCTCTCCCTCTGACCATCCCGTTTTCCCCAGAATGTCAGTTGCCAGTTGAATCTCGCCATCTCTCCCCGTCACATTCTCTCCATTCGACCAGACTTCT
>NC_088402.1:26899065-26999065 GCF_034236695.1 Oncorhynchus nerka
TGTCGCGCGAGTCTTCTCCCATGGTGTCACTGATGTCGGTCCCATACCTGCACTGCACGTTACCCTCTAGCTATACGGACCATAGAAATAGAATGAATAGAACGGGCGTCCCAATTCAAGTCAATGATGGCATAAAGGGTGGACTGGTAGGTTTATCCATAGCGAGTGTTCCCATAGGGGCAAAGCAGGAAGTCTAAGCAGGAAGTGGACCCATCAATCGGTGCTGGGAGTTTTTTTTGAATCAACTCAACTGACATTACAAACAAGCACATTCCATTGCGTCAGCCACATCAGTTATCATTTGAATGAAGATGCTACTTTACCAAGGAAATGATAGCATCACAATACCAGGCAGCCATTGTGAGTGTACACATAAATTCACAATACAAATTGCCAGGATTAGAGGTTCCAAGCCAGTTCTATTCATTCTATTTTTATGTTATGGACCTCGCTTACAGACATTAACACCCACAATTGCATCACCACCCAGGACCCAGATAAGGACACAGGTCAGCTGATAAGGTGTGAGGGTGTACAGTCCTGTATGTGTACCGGGTGTGTACAGTCCTGTATGTGTACCGGGTGTGTACAGTCCTGTATGTGTACAGTCCTGTATAGTCCTGTATGTGTACAGTCCTGTATGTGTACAGTCCTGTACAGTCCTGTATGTGTACAGTCCTGTATAGTCCTGTATGTGTACAGTCCTGTATGTGTATAGTCCTGTATGTGTATAGTCCTGTATGTGTACAGTCCTGTATGTGTATAGTCCTGTATGTGTACAGTCCTGTATAGTCCTGTATGTGTACAGTCCTGTATGTGTACAGTCCTGTATAGTCCTGTATGTGTACAGTCCTGTATAGTCCTGTATGTGTACAGTCCTGTATAGTCCTGTATGTGTACAGTCCTGTATGTGTATAGTCCTGTATGTGTACAGTCCTGTATAGTCCTGTATGTGTATAGTCCTGTATGTGTACAGTCCTGTATAGTCCTGTATGTGTACAGTCCTGTATAGTCCTGTATGTGTATAGTCCTGTATAGTCCTGTATGTGTATAGTCCTGTATACAGTCCTGTATGTGTATAGTCCTGTATGTGTACAGTCCTGTATGTGTATAGTCCTGTATGTGTATAGTCCTGTATGTGTATAGTCCTGTATGTGTACAGTCCTGTATGTGTATAGTCCTGTATGTGTATAGTCCTGTATGTGTACAGTCCTGTATGTGTATAGTCCTGTATGTGTACAGTCCTGTATAGTCCTGTATAGTCCTGTATGTGTATAGTCCTGTATGTGTACAGTCCTGTATAGTCCTGTATGTGTACAGTCCTGTATGTGTACAGTCCTGTATGTGTATAGTCCTGTATGTGTACAGTCCTGTATGTGTATAGTCCTGTATGTGTACAGTCCTGTATAGTCATGTATGTGTACAGTCCTGTATGTGTACAGTCCTGTATAGTCCTGTATGTGTACAGTCCTGTATAGTCCTGTATGTGTATAGTCCTGTATGTGTACAGTCCTGTATAGTCCTGTATGTGTATAGTCCTGTATAATCCTGTATGTGTATAGTCCTGTATGTGTATAGTCCTGTATGTGTATAGTCCTGTATGTGTATAGTCCTGTATGTGTACAGTCCTGTATAGTCCTGTATGTGTACAGTCCTGTATGTGTACAGTCCTGTATAGTCCTGTATGTGTACAGTCCTGTATGTGTACAGTCCTGTATAGTCCTGTATGTGTACAGTCCTGTATAGTCCTGTATGTGTACAGTCCTGTATAGTCCTGTATGTGTATAGTCCTGTATGTGTATAGTCCTGTATGTGTACAGTCCTGTATAGTCCTGTATGTGTACAGTCCTGTATAGTCCTGTATGTGTATAGTCCTGTATAGTCCTGTATGTGTATAGTCCTGTATGTGTACAGTCCTGTATGTGTACAGTCCTGTATGTGTATAGTCCTGTATGTGTACAGTCCTGTATGTGTACAGTCCTGTATAGTCCTGTATGTGTACAGTCCTGTATAGTCCTGTATGTGTATAGTCCTGTATGTGTACAGTCCTGTATAGTCCTGTACAGTCCTGTATAGTCCTGTATGTGTACAGTCCTGTATAGTCCTGTATGTGTACAGTCCTGTATAGTCCTGTATGTGTACAGTCCTGTATGTGTACCGGGTGTGTACAGTCCTGTATGTGTACAGTCCTGTATGTGTACAGTCCTGTATAGTCCTGTATGTGACAGTCCTGTATAGTCCTGTATGTGACAGTCCTGTATAGTCCTGTATGTGTACAGTCCTGTATAGTCCTGTATGTGTACAGTCCTGTACAGTCCTGTATGTGTATAGTCCTGTACAGTCCTGTATGTGTATAGTCCTGTATAGTCCTGTATGTGTATAGTCCTGTATAGTCCTGTATGTGTATAGTCCTGTATGTGTACAGTCCTGTATAGTCCTGTATGTGTACAGTCCTGTATAGTCCTGTATGTGTACAGTCCTGTATGTGTATAGTCCTGTATGTGTACAGTCCTGTATAGTCCTGTATGTGTACAGTCCTGTACAGTCCTGTATGTGTACAGTCCTGTACAGTCCTGTATGTGTACAGTCCTGTACAGTCCTGTATGTGTACAGTCCTGTATAGTCCTGTATGTGTACAGTCCTGTACAGTCCTGTATGTGTACAGTCCTGTATAGTCCTGTATGTGTACAGTCCTGTACAGTCCTGTATGTGTACAGTCCTGTACAGTCCTGTATGTGTACAGTCCTGTACAGTCCTGTATGTGTATAGTCCTGTATGTGTACAGTCCTGTATAGTCCTGTATGTGTACAGTCCTGTATAGTCCTGTATGTGTACAGTCCTGTATAGTCCTGTATGTGTACAGTCCTGTACAGTCCTGTATGTGTACAGTCCTGTATGTGTACAGTCCTGTATAGTCCTGTATGTGTACAGTCCTGTATAGTCCTGTATGTGTATAGTCCTGTATAGTCCTGTATGTGTATAGTCCTGTATGTGTATAGTCCTGTATGTGTATAGTCCTGTATAGTCCTGTATGTGTACAGTCCTGTATAGTCCTGTATGTGTACAGTCCTGTATAGTCCTGTATGTGTACAGTCCTGTACAGTCCTGTATGTGTACAGTCCTGTACAGTCCTGTATGTGTACAGTCCTGTATGGTCCTGTATGTGTACAGTCCTGTATGGTCCTGTATGTGTACAGTCCTGTATAGTCCTGTATGTGTACAGTCCTGTATAGTCCTGTATGTGTACAGTCCTGTATAGTCCTGTATGTGTACAGTCCTGTATAGTCCTGTATGTGTACAGTCCTGTATAGTCCTGTATGTGTACAGTCCTGTATAGTCCTGTATGTGTACAGTCCTGTATAGTCCTGTATGTGTACAGTCCTGTATGTGTACCGGGTGTGTATAGTCCTATATGTGTACAGTCCTGTATGTGTACCGGGTGTGTATAGTCCTGTATGTGTACAGTCCTGTATGTGTACCGGGTGTGTACAGTCCTGTATGTGTACCGGGTGTGTATAGTCCTGTATGTGTACAGTCCTGTATGTGTATAGTCCTGTATGTGTACAGTCCTGTATGTGTACAGTCCTGTATAGTCCTGTATGTGTACAGTCCTGTATGTGTACAGTCCTGTATAGTCCTGTATGTGTACAGTCCTGTATGTGTACAGTCCTGTATAGTCCTGTATGTGTACAGTCCTGTATGTGTATAGTCCTGTATGTGTACAGTCCTGTACAGTCCTGTATGTGTATAGTCCTGTATGTGTACAGTCCTGTACAGTCCTGTATGTGTACAGTCCTGTACAGTCCTGTATGTGTACAGTCCTGTATATTCCTGTATGTGTATAGTCCTGTATGTGTACAGTCCTGTACAGTCCTGTATGTGTACAGTCCTGTACAGTCCTGTATGTGTACAGTCCTGTACAGTCCTGTATGTGTACAGTCCTGTACAGTCCTGTATGTGTATAGTCCTGTATGTGTACAGTCCTGTATAGTCCTGTATGTGTACAGTCCTGTATAGTCCTGTATGTGTACAGTCCTGTATAGTCCTGTATGTGTACAGTCCTGTACAGTCCTGTATGTGTACAGTCCTGTATGTGTACAGTCCTGTATAGTCCTGTATGTGTACAGTCCTGTATAGTCCTGTATGTGTATAGTCCTGTATAGTCCTGTATGTGTATAGTCCTGTATGTGTACAGTCCTGTATGTGTACAGTCCTGTATGGTCCTGTATGTGTACAGTCCTGTATGGTCCTGTATGTGTACAGTCCTGTATGGTCCTGTATGTGTACAGTCCTGTATAGTCCTGTATGTGTACAGTCCTGTATAGTCCTGTATGTGTACAGTCCTGTATAGTCCTGTATGTGTACAGTCCTGTATGTGTACAGTCCTGTATAGTCCTGTATGTGTACAGTCCTGTATAGTCCTGTATGTGTACAGTCCTGTATGTGTATAGTCCTGTATAGTCCTGTATGTGTACAGTCCTGTATGTGTACCGGGTGTGTATAGTCCTATATGTGTACAGTCCTGTATGTGTACCGGGTGTGTATAGTCCTGTATGTGTACAGTCCTGTATGTGTACCGGGTGTGTACAGTCCTGTATGTGTACCGGGTGTGTATAGTCCTGTATGTGTACAGTCCTGAATGTGTATAGTCCTGTATGTGTACAGTCCTGTATAGTCCTGTATGTGTACAGTCCTGTATGTGTACAGTCCTGTATAGTCCTGTATGTGTACAGTCCTGTATGTGTACCGGGTGTGTATAGTCCTATATGTGTACAGTCCTGTATGTGTACCGGGTGTGTACAGTCCTGTATGTGTACCGGGTGTGTATAGTCCTGTATGTGTACAGTCCTGAATGTGTATAGTCCTGTATGTGTACAGTCCTGTATAGTCCTGTATGTGTACAGTCCTGTATGTGTACAGTCCTGTATAGTCCTGTATGTGTACAGTCCTGTATGTGTACAGTCCTGTATAGTCCTGTATGTGTACAGTCCTGTATAGTCCTGTATGTGTACAGTCCTGTATGTGTATAGTCCTGTATGTGTACAGTCCTGTATGTGTACAGTCCTGTACAGTCCTGTATGTGTACAGTCCTGTATATTCCTGTATGTGTATAGTCCTGTATGTGTATAGTCCTGTATGTGTACAGTCCTGTATGTGTACAGTCCTGTATAGTCCTGTATGTGTACAGTCCTGTATAGTCCTGTATGTGTACAGTCCTGTATGTGTATAGTCCTGTATGTGTACAGTCCTGTACAGTCCTGTATGTGTACAGTCCTGTACAGTCCTGTATGTGTACAGTCCTGTACAGTCCTGTATGTGTACAGTCCTGTACAGTCCTGTACAGTCCTGTATGTGTACAGTCCTGTACAGTCCTGTATGTGTACAGTCCTGTATAGTCCTGTATGTGTACTGGGTGTGTACAGTCCTGTATGTGTACAGTCCTGTATAGTCCTGTATGTGTACAGTCCTGTATAGTCCTGTATGTGTACAGTCCTGTATAGTCCTGTATGTGTACAGTCCTGTATGTGTACAGTCCTGTATAGTCCTGTATGTGTACAGTCCTGTATAGTCCTGTATGTGTACAGTCCTGTATAGTCCTGTATGTGTACAGTCCTGTATGTGTACAGTCCTGTATAGTCCTGTATAGTCCTGTATGTGTACAGTCCTGTATAGTCCTGTATGTGTACAGTCCTGTATAGCCCTGTATGTGTACAGTCCTGTATAGCCCTGTATGTGTACAGTCCTGTATAGTCCTGTATGTGTACTGGGTGTGTACAGTCCTGTATGTGTACTGGGTGTGTACAGTCCTGTATAGTCCTGTATGTGTACTGGGTGTGTACAGTCCTGTATGTGTACTGGGTGTGTATAGTCCTGTATGTGTACAGTCCTGTATAGTCCTGTATGTGTACAGTCCTGTATAGTCCTGTATGTGTACAGTCCTGTATAGTCCTGTATGTGTACAGTCCTGTATAGTCCTGTATGTGTACAGTCCTGTATAGTCCTGTATGTGTATAGTCCTGTATGTGTACAGTCCTGTATGTGTATAGTCCTGTATGTGTACAGTCCTGTACAGTCCTGTATGTGTACAGTCCTGTACAGTCCTGTATGTGTACAGTCCTGTACAGTCCTGTATGTGTACAGTCCTGTACAGTCCTGTATGTGTACAGTCCTGTACAGTCCTGTATAGTCCTGTATGTGTACAGTCCTGTACAGTCCTGTATAGTCCTGTATGTGTACAGTCCTGTATGTGTACAGTCCTGTATGTGTACAGTCCTGTATAGTCCTGTATAGTCCTGTATGTGTACAGTCCTGTATAGTCCTGTATGTGTACAGTCCTGTACAGTCCTGTATGTGTACAGTCCTGTACAGTCCTGTATGTGTACAGTCCTGTACAGTCCTGTATGTGTACAGGCCTGTATGTGTATAGTCCTGTATAGTCCTGTATGTGTACAGTCCTGTACAGTCCTGTATGTGTACAGTCCTGTATGTGTACTGGGTGTGTACAGTCCTGTATGTGTACTGGGTGTGTACAGTCCTGTATGTGTACTGGGTGTGTACAGTCCTGTATGTGTACTGGGTGTGTACAGTCCTGTATGTGTACTGGGTGTGTACAGTCCTGTATGTGTACTGGGTGTGTACAGTCCTGTATGTGTACTGGGTGTGTACAGTCCTGTATGTGTACTGGGTGTGTACAGTCCTGTATGTGTACTGGGTGTGTACAGTCCTGTATGTGTACTGGGTGTGTACAGTCCTGTATGTGTACTGGGTGTGTACAGTCCTGTATGTGTACTGGGTGTGTACAGTCCTGTATGTGTACTGGGTGTGTACAGTCCTGTATGTGTACTGGGTGTGTACAGTCCTGTATGTGTACTGGGTGTGTACAGTCCTGTATGTGTACTGGGTGTGTACAGTCCTGTATGTGTACTGGGTGTGTACAGTCCTGTATGTGTACTGGGTGTGTACAGTCCTGTATGTGTACTGGGTGTGTACAGTCCTGTATGTGTACTGGGTGTGTACAGTCCTGTATGTGTACTGGGTGTGTACAGTCCTGTATGTGTACTGGGTGTGTACAGTCCTGTATGTGTACTGGGTGTGTACAGTCCTGTATGTGTACTGGGTGTGTACAGTCCTGATTAAGAAGAGACAATATGATCTACAGAAGCAGGTCTGGCTCCTCTGAGGATATTAACATGCAGGCAGGTGTCATTGTATTTCAAGTCCTCTGTTCATCAATCTATCAATCAAGCAACCAATACATTCCATTAGATTTTTGTGTAGCATCATTCATATTGTACCACCAACTGAATGTTGCTGGAGTACCCCTGAAGTACCCCCTCATGTGCATTCTAGCAGTAAGACTATGGTCTCATTGGTCGTCTCAAGGAGCCCTGTGGATAGGCCAAGTACCCCGAGGGGTCCTATAGTACCCCTGGTTGGAAACCACTGTGCTAAACTAGCATCGCACACACATACTGGTATCACACACACACACACACACACACACACACACACACACAAACACACAGACCTTCTTTCTCTCGCCCCTCCATGTGTTCAAAAGGAGGTCGTCCCACTTTCACTCTTTCTTTCTCGTTCACTAACTTCTCTGGCGTGATTGTTAATTGGTGTGGGCTTGGGGAGAATGTGAGCTCTGGCTCAGTCTCACGCTGGAAAGAGCGAGATGGGGAAGAGACAGAAAGCGAGAGAAAGGGGAAAGAAAGACAGAGACAACGAGAAAGAGAGAGAAAGGCAGAGAGAGAGAAAGGATAGTTAAGTTATAATCATGTCAGGACCTTATTACAGTCGTGTTATGGGCTAAATGCGGTAATTGGTGAATTATACAACTGTAGTTAATGGTATTATCGTCGCCCTGCCATGTTATAATCATGTTATAGGCATAGCCATGGATAGGCCTAGTTATGTAGTTATGAGACATCTCATAGTCCTGGTTGCAGCTTTGCTCATATAGCTCAGTGTTTAAAAGGTGTGCTGATCTCATTTATTCACAGATCAACAGTAACTATTTTCCTTCACACATTCTTGTACAACGATCACGAACAAAAGTCTGGGACAGTTGCGTTTTTTTACACAGAAGTCTGGATCCTCACAATGTCTGTAACAAAGAAAAGGAAGAGAGGGGCGATAAGAGAGAGAATGAGAGAGAGTGAAAGGAAGAGATGGGCAATAAGAGAGTGAATGAGAGAGAGAGTGAAAGGAAGAGAGGGGCAATAAGAGAGAGAATGAGAGAGAGAGTGAAAGGAAGAGAGGGGCGATAAGAGAGAGAATGAGAGAGAGAGTGAAAGGAAGAGAGGGGCGATAAGAGAGAGAGTGAAAGGAAGAGAGGGGCGATAAGAGAGGATGAGAGAGAGAGTGAAAGGAAGAGAGGGGCGATAAGAGAGAAGATGAGAGAGAGAGAGTGAAAGGAAGAGAGGGGCGATAAGAGAGAGGATGAGAGAGAGTGAAAGGAAGAGAGGGGCGATAAGAGAGTGAATGAGAGAGAGAGTGAAAGGAAGAGAGGGGCGATAAGAGAGAGGATGAGAGAGAGAGTGAAAGGAAGAGAGGGGCGATAAGAGAGAAGATGAGAGAGAGAGTGAAAGGAAGAGAGGGGCGATAAGAGAGAGGATGAGAGAGAGAGTGAAAGGAAGAGAGGGGCGATAAGAGAGAAGATGAGAGAGAGAGAGTGAAAGGAAGAGAGGGGCGATAAGAGAGTGAATGAGAGAGAGAGTGAAAGGAAGAGAGGGGCGATGAGAGGATGAGAGAGAGAGTGAAAGGAAGAGAGGGGCGATAAGAGAGTGAATGAGAGAGAGAGTGAAAGGAAGAGAGGGGCGATAAGAGAGAGGATGAGAGAGAGTGAAAGGAAGAGAGGGGCGATAAGAGAGAGAATGAGAGAGAGAGTGAAAGGAAGAGAGGGGCGATAAGAGGATGAGAGAGAGAGTGAAAGGAAGAGAGGGGCGATAAGAGAGTGAATGAGAGAGAGAGTGAAAGGAAGAGAGGGGCGATAAGAGAGAGGATGAGAGAGAGTGAAAGGAAGAGAGGGGCGATAAGAGAGAGAGTGAAAGGAAGAGAGGGGCGATAAGAGAGAGGATGAGAGAGAGAGTGAAAGGAAGAGAGGGGCGATAAGAGAGAAGATGAGAGAGAGAGAGTGAAAGGAAGAGAGGGGCGATAAGAGAGTGAATGAGAGAGAGAGTGAAAGGAAGAGAGGGGCGATAAGAGAGAGTGAAAGGAAGAGAGGGGCGATGAGAGGATGAGAGAGAGAGTGAAAGGAAGAGAGGGGCGATAAGAGAGTGAATGAGAGAGAGAGTGAAAGGAAGAGAGGGGCGATAAGAGAGAGGATGAGAGAGAGTGAAAGGAAGAGAGGGGCGATAAGAGAGAGAATGAGAGAGAGAGTGAAAGGAAGAGAGGGGCGATAAGAGGATGAGAGAGAGAGTGAAAGGAAGAGAGGGGCGATAAGAGAGTGAATGAGAGAGAGAGTGAAAGGAAGAGAGGGGCGATAAGAGAGAGGATGAGAGAGAGTGAAAGGAAGAGAGGGGCGATAAGAGAGAGAGAGAGAGTGAAAGGAAGAGAGGGGCGATAAGAGAGAGAGAGAGAGTGAAAGGAAGAGAGGGGCGATAAGAGAGAGAGAGAGAGAGTGAAAGGAAGAGAGGGGCGATAAGAGAGAGAGAGAGAGAGTGAAAGGAAGAGAGGGGCGATAAGAGAGAGAGAGAGTGAAAGGAAGAGAGAGGGCGATAAGAGAGAGAGTGAAAGGAAGAGAGGGGCGATAAGAGAAGATGAGAGAGAGAGAGAGAGTGAAAGGAAGAGATGGGCGATAAGAGAGAGAATGAGAGAGAGTGAAAGGAAGAGAGGGGCGATAAGAGAGAAGATGAGAGAGAGAGAGAGAGTGAAAGGAAGAGAGGGGCGATAAGAGAGAATGAGAGAGAGTGAAAGGAAGAGAGAGGGGCGATAAGAGAGAAGATGAGAGAGAGAGAGAGGCGATAAGAGAGAAGATGAGAGAGAGAGAGAGAGAGAGAGAGAGAGAGAGAGAGTGACAGGAAGAGAGGGGCGATAAGAGAGAGAATGAGAGAGAGTGACAGGAAGAGAGGGGCGATAAGAGAGAGAAAGAGAGAGTGAAAGGAAGAGAGGGGCGATAAGAGAGAGAGTGAAAGGAAGAGAGGGGCGATAAGAGAGAATGAGAGAGAGTGAAAGGAAGAGAGGGGCGATAAGAGAGAATGAGAGAGAGTGAAAGGAAGAGAGAGGGGCGATAAGAGAGAGAATGAGAGAGAGTGAAAGGAAGAGAGGGGCGATAAGAGAGAGAATGAGAGAGAGTGAAAGGAAGAGAGGGGCGATAAGAGAGAGAATGAGAGAGAGTGAAAGGAAGAGAGGGGCGATAAGAGAGAGAATGAGAGAGAGTGAAAGGAAGAGAGGGGCGATAAGAGAGAGAATGAGAGAGAGTGAAAGGAAGAGAGGGGCGATAAGAGAGAGAATGAGAGAGAGTGAAAGGAAGAGAGAAGATGAGAGAGAGAGAGAGAGAGAGTGAAAGGAAGAGAGGGGCGATAAGAGAGAGAGAGAGCGCGAGAGTGAAAGGAAGAGAGGGGCGATAAGAGAGAATGAGAGAGAGTGAAGATAAGAGAAGATGAGAGAGAGAGAGAAAGGAAGAGAGGGGCGATAAGAGAGAGAATGAGAGAGAGTGAAAGGAAGAGAGGGGCGATAAGAGAGAAGATGAGAGAGAGAGAGAGAGAGGCGATAAGAGAGAAGATGAGAGAGAGAGAGTGAAAGGAAGAGAGGGGAGATGAGAGAGAATGAGAGAGTGACAGGAAGAGAGGGGCGATAAGAGAGAGAATGAGAGAGAGTGAAAGGAAGAGAGGGGCGATAAGAGAGAGAATGAGAGAGAGTGAAAGGAAGAGAGGTGCGATAAGAGAGAGAATGAGAGAGAGTGAAAGGAAGAGAGGTGCGATAAGAGAGAGAATGAGAGAGAGTGAAAGGAAGAGAGGTGCGATAAGAGAGAGAATGAGAGAGAGTGAAAAGAAGAGAGGGGCGATAAGAGAGAGAGTGAAAGGAAGAGAGGGGCGATAAGAGAGAGAATGAGAGAGAGTGAAAGGAAGAGAGGGGCGATAAGAGAGAGAATGAGAGAGAGTGAAAGGAAGAGAGGGGCGATAAGAGAGAATGAGAGAGAGTGAAAGGAAGAGAGGGGCGATAAGAGAGAGGATGAGAGAGAGTGAAAGGAAGAGAGGGGCGATAAGAGAGAGGATGAGAGAGAGTGAAAGGAAGAGAGGGGCGATAAGAGAGAGGATGAGAGAGAGTGAAAGGAAGAGAGGGGCGATAAGAGAGAGGATGAGAGAGAGTGAAAGGAAGAGAGGGGCGATAAGAGAGAGGATGAGAGAGAGTGAAAGGAAGAGAGGGGCGATAAGAGAGAGGATGAGAGAGAGTGAAAGGAAGAGAGGGGCGATAAGAGAGAAGATGAGAGAGAGTGAAAGGAAGAGAGGGGCGATAAGAGAGAAGATGAGAGAGAGAGAGAGAGAGAGAGAGAGAGAGTGAAAGGAAGAGAGGGGCGATAAGAGAGAATGAGAGAGAGTGAAAGGAAGAGAGGGGCGATAAGAGAGGATGAGAGAGAGTGAAAGGAGGAGAGGGGCGATAAGAGAGAGGATGAGAGAGAGTGAAAGGAAGAGAGGGGCGATAAGAGAGGATGAGAGAGAGTGAAAGGAAGAGAGGGGCGATAAGAGAGAGGATGAGAGGGAGTGAAAGGAAGAGATGGGCGATAAGAGAGAGAATGAGAGAGAGTGAAAGGAAGAGATGGGCGATAAGAGAGAGAATGAGAGAGAGTGAAAGGAAGAGAGGGGCGATAAGAGAGAAGATGAGAGAGAGAGAGAGTGAAAGGAAGAGAGGGGCGATAAGAGAGAAGATGAGAGAGAGAGTGAAAGGAAGAGATGGGCGATAAGAGAGAGAATGAGAGAGAGTGAAAGGAAGAGAGGGGCAATAAGAGAGAGGATGAGAGAGAGTGAAAGGAAGAGAGGGGCGATAAGAGAGAGAATGAGAGAGAGTGAAAGGAAGAGAGGGGCGATAAGAGAGAGAATGAGAGAGAGTGAAAGGAAGAGAGGGGCGATAAGAGAGAGAATGAGAGAGAGTGAAAGGAAGAGAGGGGCGATAAGAGAGAGAGAGAGAGAGTGAAAGGAAGAGAGGGGCGATAAGAGAGAGAGAGAGAGAGTGAAAGGAAGAGAGGGGCGATAAGAGAGAGAGAGAGAGAGTGAAAGGAAGAGAGGGGCGATAAGAGAGAGAGAGAGTGAAAGGAAGAGAGGGGCGATAAGAGAGAGAGTGAAAGGAAGAGAGGGGCGATAAGAGAGAAGATGAGAGAGAGAGAGAGAGTGAAAGGAAGAGATGGGCGATAAGAGAGAGAATGAGAGAGAGTGAAAGGAAGAGAGGGGCGATAAGAGAGAAGATGAGAGAGAGAGAGAGAGTGAAAGGAAGAGAGGGGCGATAAGAGAGAATGAGAGAGAGTGAAAGGAAGAGAGAGGGGCGATAAGAGAGAAGATGAGAGAGAGAGAGAGAGAGGCGATAAGAGAGAAGATGAGAGAGAGAGAGAGAGAGAGAGAGAGAGAGAGTGACAGGAAGAGAGGGGCGATAAGAGAGAGAATGAGAGAGAGTGACAGGAAGAGAGGGGCGATAAGAGAGAGAAAGAGAGAGTGAAAGGAAGAGAGGGGCGATAAGAGAGAGAGTGAAAGGAAGAGAGGGGCGATAAGAGAGAGAGTGTGAAAGGAAGAGAGGGGCGATAAGAGAGAATGAGAGAGAGTGAAAGGAAGAGAGAGGGGCGATAAGAGAGAAGATGAGAGAGAGAGAGAAAGGAAGAGAGGGGCGATAAGAGAGAGAATGAGAGAGAGTGAAAGGAAGAGAGGGGCGATAAGAGAGAGAATGAGAGAGAGTGAAAGGAAGAGAGGGGCGATAAGAGAGAGAATGAGAGAGAGTGAAAGGAAGAGAGGGGCGATAAGAGAGAGAATGAGAGAGAGTGAAAGGAAGAGAGGGGCGATAAGAGAGAGAATGAGAGAGAGTGAAAGGAAGAGAGGGGCGATAAGAGAGAGAATGAGAGAGAGTGAAAGGAAGAGAGGGGCGATAAGAGAGAGAATGAGAGAGAGTGAAAGGAAGAGAGAAGATGAGAGAGAGAGAGAGCGCGAGAGTGAAAGGAAGAGAGGGGCGATAAGAGAGAGAGAGAGCGCGAGAGTGAAAGGAAGAGAGGGGCGATAAGAGAGAATGAGAGAGAGTGAAGATAAGAGAAGATGAGAGAGAGAGAGAAAGGAAGAGAGGGGCGATAAGAGAGAGAATGAGAGAGAGAAAAGGAAGAGAGGGGCGATAAGAGAGAAGATGAGAGAGAGAGAGAGAGAGGCGATAAGAGAGAAGATGAGAGAGAGAGAGTGAAAGGAAGAGAGGGAGATGAGAGAGAATGAGAGAGTGACAGGAAGAGAGGGGCGATAAGAGAGAGAATGAGAGAGAGTGAAAGGAAGAGAGGGGCGATAAGAGAGAGAATGAGAGAGAGTGAAAGGAAGAGAGGTGCGATAAGAGAGAGAATGAGAGAGAGTGAAAGGAAGAGAGGTGCGATAAGAGAGAGAATGAGAGAGAGTGAAAAGAAGAGAGGGGCGATAAGAGAGAGAGTGAAAGGAAGAGAGGGGCGATAAGAGAGAGAATGAGAGAGAGTGAAAGGAAGAGAGGGGCGATAAGAGAGAATGAGAGAGAGTGAAAGGAAGAGAGGGGCGATAAGAGAGAGGATGAGAGAGAGTGAAAGGAAGAGAGGGGCGATAAGAGAGAGGATGAGAGAGAGTGAAAGGAAGAGAGGGGCGATAAGAGAGAGGATGAGAGAGAGTGAAAGGAAGAGAGGGGCGATAAGAGAGAGGATGAGAGAGAGTGAAAGGAAGAGAGGGGCGATAAGAGAGAGGATGAGAGAGAGTGAAAGGAAGAGAGGGGCGATAAGAGAGAGGATGAGAGAGAGTGAAAGGAAGAGAGGGGCGATAAGAGAGAAGATGAGAGAGAGTGAAAGGAAGAGAGGGGCGATAAGAGAGAAGATGAGAGAGAGAGAGAGAGAGAGAGAGAGAGTGAAAGGAAGAGAGGGGCGATAAGAGAGAATGAGAGAGAGTGAAAGGAAGAGAGGGGCGATAAGAGAGGATGAGAGAGAGTGAAAGGAGGAGAGGGGCGATAAGAGAGAGGATGAGAGAGAGTGAAAGGAAGAGAGGGGCGATAAGAGAGGATGAGAGAGAGTGAAAGGAAGAGAGGGGCGATAAGAGAGAGGATGAGAGGGAGTGAAAGGAAGAGATGGGCGATAAGAGAGAGAATGAGAGAGAGTGAAAGGAAGAGATGGGCGATAAGAGAGAGAATGAGAGAGAGTGAAAGGAAGAGAGGGGCGATAAGAGAGAAGATGAGAGAGAGTGAAAGGAAGAGAGGGGCGATAAGAGAGAAGATGAGAGAGAGAGAGAGAGTGAAAGGAAGAGAGGGGCGATAAGAGAGAAGATGAGAGAGAGAGTGAAAGGAAGAGATGGGCGATAAGAGAGAGAATGAGAGAGAGTGAAAGGAAGAGAGGGGCAATAAGAGAGAGGATGAGAGAGAGTGAAAGGAAGAGAGGGGCGATAAGAGAGAGAATGAGAGAGAGTGAAAGGAAGAGAGGGGCGATAAGAGAGAGAATGAGAGAGAGTGAAAGGAAGAGAGGGGCGATAAGAGAGAGAATGAGAGAGAGTGAAAGGAAGAGAGGGGCGATAAGAGAGAAGATGAGAGAGAGTGAAAGGAAGAGATGTGCGATAAGGGAGAAGATGAGAGAGAGAGTGAAAGGAAGAGAGGGGCGATGAGAGAGAAGATAAGAGAGAGAGAGAGAGAGAGAGAGTGAAAGGAAGAGAGGGGCGATAAGAGAGAATGAGAGAGAGTGAAAGGAAGAGATGGGCGATAAGAGAGAGAATGAGAGAGAGTGAAAGGAAGAGAGGGGCGATAAGAGAGAGAGTGAAAGGAAGAGAGGGGCGATAAGAGAGAGAGTGAAAGGAAGAGAGGGGCGATAAGAGAGAATGAGAGAGAGTGAAAGGAAGAGATGGGCAATAAGAGAGAAGATGAGAGAGAGAGAGTGAAAGGAAGAGAGGGGCGATAAGAGAGAGAGAGAGAGAGAGAGAGAGAGAGAGAGAGAGAGAGAGAGAGAAAGGAAGAGAGGGGCGATAAGAGAGAGAATGAGAGAGAGTGAAAGGAAGAGAGGGGCGATAAGAGAGAGAGTGAAAGGAAGAGAGGGGCAATAAGAGAGAGGATGAGAGAGAGTGAAAGGAAGAGAGGGGCGATAAGAGAGAGAATGAGAGAGAGTGAAAGGAAGAGAGGGGCGATAAGAGAGAAGATGGGAGAGAGTGAAAGGAAGAGATGGGCGATAAGAGAGAAGATGAGAGAGAGAGAGAGAGAGTGAAAGGAAGAGAGGGGCGATAAGAGAGAATGAGAGAGAGTGAAAGGAAGAGATGGGCAATAAGAGAGAAGATGAGAGAGAGAGAGAGTGAAAGGAAGAGGGGCGATAAGAGAGAAGATGAGAGAGAGTGAAAGGAAGAGAGGGGCGATAAGAGAGAAGATGAGAGAGAGTGAAAGGAAGATATGGGCGATAAGAGAGAAGATGAGAGAGAGAGAGAGAGTAAAAGGAAGAGAGGGGCGATAAGAGAGAATGAGAGAGAGTGAAAGGAAGAGATGGGCAATAAGAGAGAAGATGAGAGAGAGAGAGAGAGAAAGGAAGAGAGGGGCGATAAGAGAGAGAATGAGAGAGAGTGAAAGGAAGAGAGGGGCGATAAGAGAGAGAATGAGAGAGAGTGAAAGGAAGAGAGGGGCGATAAGAGAGAGAATGAGAGAGAGTGAAAGGAAGAGAGGGGCGATAAGAGAGAGAATGAGAGAGAGTGAAAGGAAGAGAGGGGCGATAAGAGAGAGAATGAGAGAGAGTGAAAGGAAGAGAGGGGCGATAAGAGAGAGGATGAGAGAGAGTGAAAGGAAGAGAGGGGCGATAAGAGAGAGGATGAGAGAGAGTGAAAGGAAGAGAGGGGCGATAAGAGAGAGGATGAGAGAGAGTGAAAGGAAGAGAGGGGCGATAAGAGAGGATGAGAGAGAGTGAAAGGAAGAGAGGGGCGATAAGAGAGAGGATGAGAGAGAGTGAAAGGAAGAGATGGGCGATAAGAGAGAGAATGAGAGAGAGTGAAAGGAAGAGAGGGGCAATAAGAGAGAGGATGAGAGAGAGTGAAAGGAAAAGAGGGGCGATAAGAGAGAAGATGAGAGAGAGAGAGAGAGTGAAAGGAAGAGAGGGGCGATAAGAGAGAAGATGAGAGAGAGAGAGAGAGTGAAAGGAAGAGATGGGCGATAAGAGAGAGAATGAGAGAGAGTGAAAGGAAGAGAGGGGCGATAAGAGAGAGAATGAGAGAGAGTGAAAGGAAGAGAGGGGCGATAAGAGAGAAGATGAGAGAGAGTGAAAGGAAGAGATGGCCGATAAGAGAGAGAGAGAGAGTGAAAGGAAGAGAGGGGCGATAAGAGAGAATGAGAGAGAGTGAAAGGAAGAGAGGGGCGATAAGAGAGAATGAGAGAGAGTGAAAGGAAGAGAGGGGCGATAAGAGAGAGAATGAAAGGAAGAGAGGGGCGATAAGAGAGAAGATGAGAGAGAGAGTGAAAGGAAGAGAGGGGCGATAAGAGAGAGAGTGAAAGGAAGAGAGGGGCGATAAGAGAGAAGATGAGAGAGAGAGAGTGAAAGGAAGAGAGGGGCGATAAGAGAGAGAATGAGAGAGAGTGAAAGGAAGAGAGAAGATGAGAGAGAGAGAGAGCGAGAGTGAAAGGAAGAGAGGGGCGATAAGAGAGAAGATGAGAGAGAGTGAAAGGAAGAGAGGGGCGATAAGAGAGAGAGAGAGAGAGAGAAAGGAAGAGAGGGGCGATAAGAGAGAGAGAGAGAGAGAGTGAAAGGAAGAGAGGGGCGATAAGAGAGAGGATGAGAGAGAGAGAGTGTAAGGAAGAGAGGGGCGATAAGAGAGAGAGTGAGAGAGAGTGAAAGGAAGAGAGTGAAAGGAAGAGAGGGGCGATAAGAGAAAGAATGAGAGAGAGTGAAAGGAAGAGAGGGGCGATAAGAGAGAGAATGAGAGAGAGTGAAAGGAAGAGAGGGGCGATAAGCGAGAAGATGAGAGAGTGAAAGGAAGAGAGGGGCGATAAGAGAGAGAATGAAAGGAAGAGAGGGGCGATAAGAGAGAAGATGAGAGAGAGAGTGAAAGGAAGAGAGGGGCGATAAGAGAGAGAGTGAAAGGAAGAGAGGGGCGATAAGAGAGAAGATGAGAGAGAGAGAGTGAAAGGAAGAGAGGGGCGATAAGAGAGAGAATGAGAGAGAGTGAAAGGAAGAGAGGGGCGATAAGCGAGAAGATGAGAGAGAGTGAAAGGAAGAGAGGGGCGATAAGAGAGAGGATGAGAGAGAGAGAGAGTGAAAGGAAGAGGGGCGATAAGAGAGAGAGTGAGAGAGAGTGAAAGGAAGAGAGGGGCGATAAGAGAGAAGATGAGAGAGAGAGAGAAAGGAAGAGGGGCGATAAGAGAGAGAATGAGAGAGAGTGAAAGGAAGAGAGGGGCGATAAGAGAGAGAGTGAAAGGAAGAGAGGGGCGATAAGAGAGAAGATGAGAGAGAGTGAAAGGAAGAGAGGGGCGATAAGAGAGAGAAAGAGAGAGTGAAAGGAAGAGAGGGGCGATAAGAGAGAGAATGAGAGAGAGTGAAAGGAAGAGATGGGCAATAAGAGAGAGGATGAGAGAGAGTGAAAGGAAGAGAGGGGCAATAAGAGAGAGGATGAGAGAGAGTGAAAGGAAGAGAGGGGCAATAAGAGAGAGGATGAGAGAGAGTGAAAGGAAGAGAGGGGCGATAAGAGAGAGAATGAGAGAGAGTGAAAGGAAGAGAGGGGCGATAAGAGAGAGAATGAGAGAGAGTGAAAGGAAGAGAGGGGCGATAAGAGAGAGAATGAGAGAGAGAGTGAAAGGAAGAGAGGGGTTCAAACAGAAATGAGCGACAGAACAAGAGTAAGACAAGAGAGACAGAATGAGAGAACGAGACAAACCGAGGAGGAAAATATGGCTAGGCAGGTAGGTGCTAAATCTGTACGTGTTCTAACATGGCTAGGAGGTGTTATACAGGGGAAAGTGAGAGGGAAAACAACGGAGTATAAACCCTCAAACTAACAATATAGTCTAGCCTATAGTATACAGCAACGTTGATCGTGGAGGGAGAAAGCTAGAGTCTATGCCTATTATTATTAACTCAGATAGCCGGCCCGTGATTGGTCTGTGTCAGCACGTGCTCCTGTGTGACGACAAATGTAGTTGTAAGAATGGATCACTATTTAATTCTACATCTCGATTTGTAGCGAACTTTAAAATAGTTCACCATGGGGATCGAACAGGATCCTAAGAAACTCATTTTAGAGTCCAAAATGGACGTCAACATTTTTTGGGGAGAGCGTTTCTGGCGATCGCAATTTACATAGGCTTTCTAGGGCAGACCAGAGCTTTTGGCAACCGGTAGGTTGCGACGCAGTAGCCGACCAGCAGAGCTTGTGACTTCACGCTTCAGACCGGACACTAGGGGCCTGGTCTATCTATCCATGTCCTTAGGACGTTGGGAAATGCCTTCAAAACTGGCCACTGGGGAGCAATAGTGAGTTCCATTACCATCAAGTAGCCCTGGGTTTTGCAATGGCGTGGACTGGGGTGCCAGATGGGCTAGACTGGGGTGCCAGATGGGCTGGACTGGTGTGGACTGGTGTGCCAGATGGGGTGGACTGGGGTGCCAGATGGGCGTAATCCCATGATTCTGGATTGGCATATTTTTTATTTTATGATTTTATTTTTTTATTTTTTTATTTCACCTTTATTTAACCAGGTAGGCTAGTTGAGAACAGGTTCTCATTTGCAACTGCGACCTGGCCAAGATAAAGCATAGCAGAGTGAACAGACAACACAGAGTTACACATGGAGTAAACAATTAACAAGTCAATAACACAGTAGAGAAAAAAAAGGGGAGTCTATATACAATGTGTGCAAAAGGCATGAGGAGGTAGGCGAATAATTACAATATTGCAGATTAACACTGGAGTGATAAATGATCAGATGATCATGTACAGGTAGAGATATTTGTGTGCAAAAGAGCAGAAAAGTAAATAAATAAAAACTGTGGGGATGAGGTAGGTGAAAATGGGTGTGCTATTTACCAATAGATTATGTACAGCTGCAGCGATCGGTTAGCTGCTCAGATAGCTGATGTTTGAAGTTGGTGAGGGAGATAAAAGTCTCCAACTTCAGCGATTTTTGCAATTGCTCCAGTCACAGGCAGCAGAGTACTGGAACGAAAGGCGGTCGAATGAGGTGTTGGCTTTGGGGATGCTCAATGAGATACACCTGCTGGAACGCGTGCTACGGATGGGTGTTGCCATCGTGACCAGTGAGCTGAGATAAGGCGGAGCTTTGCCTAGCATGGCCTTGTAGATGACCTGGAGCCAGTGGGTCTGGCGACGAATATGTAGCGAGGGCCAGCCGACTAGAGCATACAAGTCGCAGTGGTGGGTAGTATAAGGTGCTTTAGTGACAAAACGGATGGCACTGTGATAAACTGCATCCAGTTTGCTGAGAAGAGTGTTGGAAGCCATTTTGTAGATGACGTCGCCGAAGTCGAGGATCGGTAGGATAGTCAGTTTTACTAGGGTAAGCTTGGCAGCGTGAGTGAAGGAGGCTTTGTTGCGGAATAGAAAGCCGACTCTTGATTTGATTTTCGATTGGAGATGTTTGATATGGGTCTGGAAGGAGAGTTTGCAGTCTAGCCAGACACCTAGGTACTTATAGGTGTCCACATATTCAAGGTCGGAACCATCCAGTGTGGTGATGCATCATTGATATACACAGAGAAAAGAGTCGGCCCGAGAATTGAACCCTGTGGCACCCCCATAGAGACTGCCAGAGGACCGGACAACATGCCCTCCGATTTGACACACTGAACTCTGTCTGCAAAGTAATTGGTGAACCAGGCAAGGCAGTCATCCGAAAAGCCGAGGCTACTGAGTCTGCCGATAAGAATATGGTGATTGACAGAGTCGAAAGCCTTGGCAAGGTCGATGAAGACGGCTGCACAGTACTGTCTTTTATCGATGGCGGTTATGATGTCATTTAGTACCTTGAGTGTGGCTGAGGTGCACCCGTGACCGGCTCGGAAACCAGATTGCATAGCGGAGAAGGTACGGTGGGATTCGAGATGGTCAGTGACCTGTTTGTTGACTTGGCTTTCGAAGACCTTAGATAGGCAGGGCAGAATGGATATAGGTCTGTAACAGTTTGGATCCAGGGTGTCTCCCCCTTTGAAGAGGGGGATGACTGCGGCAGCTTTCCAATCCTTGGGGATCTCAGACGATATGAAAGAGAGGTTGAACAGGCTGGTAATAGGGGTTGCGACAATGGCAGCGGAGAGTTTCAGAAATAGAGGGTCCAGATTGTCAAGCCCAGCTGATTTATACGGGTCCAGGTTTTGCAGCTCTTTCAGAACATCTGCTATCTGGATTTGGGTAAAGGAGAACCTGGAGAGGCTTGGGCGAGGAGCTGCGGGGGGGCCGGAGCTGTTGGCCGAGGTAGGAGATCATGATGATGATCACAAACCTTATTCAGAATGCGTGTCTAAACTTAACCCTTAACTTCAATTTGATGTTTGGAGAAAGGGAACGATAGAGCAGCAGAAGCAACAAAAACATTCTGAAATTGAAATGTGATGTTTGGAGAATGCCTAATTCTGCAGTGAGACAGAGCTTTTTGATAACAGAGATGATTGCAGAGAGGACTGTAGAGTGAGATGGCTTGAGTCTACTCCAGCTCCAATGTGCATGCACACAAACAGACCTACAGAGACGCACAACTCAACCTGAGCTCAGCTGTCAATCAGAGCTTTGTTGCCTGCAGTGATAACAGGGCACAGCTCTGCTGGTTACCAAGCATTCTCACAAGGGTGTCAAAACACTGCAATGACACCCCATAATAATAACCCAGAACAATCCAGCTACAAAGGATGAAACCAGAGACTGATATATGGTCGGTTTAGAGTTTTGTCCTCTAAAAGTTGGGGAAAGCTTTAGGGAAGGTAAGCTGATCTTAGATCTGTGCCTACAGGTAACTTCTACTGGAGAGAGCCAAAACACATGGGACAGAGGAAAAGCCAAAGGAACATGATCCCAAATAAACATTATAACCAATAAGGAAGTTACTACAACTGAGAAAAAAATAGGAGGAAGGGTTTGGGTAAATGTTTGGATATTGGTTAAGGGTTAGTCTAGTGGTTTAAATGGGATGTGGTTGTAGACTGGGACTGTCTATTACGAGGGCAATCCAATCTTACCCTATGAGGCCCGGACTACTCCTGGTTTTCTCATGTATAAATAAGTCCCCTATTAGAGAGGAAGAATGATAAAAGCAATGGAACTGGCTTCGAGGTAGAGATTTGAATTTGAGTGTTTAAGAGGTTTCACTCAGAGCAAGATGACTGGAGCCATCATCACAGAAGAACTAACTGCAGCCATAATGCACATGCAGCACTTCTCATGTGGGTTATTATCAATAGATACAGCCAGAGTGGAGTCAAAGGCTACATCTCAACAGTCTACAGTTGCTTCCTCTCATTTTCTCCTTCAACGAGGTTGAGACTGACCAGTGAAGCCGTCAAACACACACACACACACGGGGTTAATGTCACCCTCCAATCAACCCAATTGCCACCATTTGATTGGTTAATTAATTGATTTGACAATGGGGGTTTAGCACCTATGCACCACCAATAGATTGAACCCTATCCACAAAACTATCCAGCTATAATGATAAGAACTAAGTTCTATTTACATTTTCAGCATATGACTGTTGTATCAAAATCATACTAGGAATAAAACATTGCTACCTACATCTGATGATATCCTCGAGTCAAAATTAGCTCATTTAATCAAGGCACAGAAATCATCGACTGAAGTCTCGAATTAAGAAATGGGATAATGGAATAGAAATGGAAGAATGTCAGACTGGGAGCCTCCATATCCACGTACGAGTTAACGAGATAGTAATGTTATACATCTATTGAATCAGGATAGGCCCAGAAATAATGATTGCACATCGCTCAGCCAGCTAGCTAGCATGACTAACGTTAGCCGATAAAATTGCTATGATCATCTTTTGCATTCACAGATTGTGCAGTCACTAACGTTACTAATTTAGAAAATAGTCTCATCTGAACTGATTTATGTATCGTAAAGTAAACCACAATCAAGTGCATGCATCATATGCCTTGGGGCCATAGGGGAACCTTGCAGCTAGCCATCTAGCTAGCTGACCTAGCCACAGTCCAGAGAGCAAGAATGCATGCCACGCCACGGTATTGTTTACATAGCTAGCACGCTCGGATTGTGTCCTATTTTAACAGCACGGAAACGATTAGTACGTTACATGTTTTACTTAACAATCAACTCTAGCGTTGAGCTGTTTCCATTAAATCTATCTAGAATTAGCTAGCAATCCGACAGTGAGCTGTTTGATGTCCCATTCCATTGGCTATCTAATTAGCTGGCTAGCTAGTTTGATCGCTCGCGCACCTGTCGTTGTGATTTAGCTATTTTTATATAGGTAAATTGTAGTAAATATCTTAGCTATGTATTCAATGTGTTTTCTTTGCATACGTCAAACGTAAGCACGATGGTTAGTTAGCTAATTTCGGTGTGCAGTCGGTTATAAAGCTAATCAAACGTGAGTTGGCATGTGTCTGTCGACTGTGGGGAGTGGGGCTGCTACCGGAGTCGCGAGTTCTCCTACCTGGATGACATGGTTAGTTACATTATAATGAGTGTGTAACAAATGCACGACATCTCTCACACCATTAAATCTGCATAACAGCCACTGTTCTTCCGAACCATTATAGCTTCTACAAATGAGCAACAACACCTGGGAGAATGTTTCGTTGAACCCCCCCCTACACGCCGATACCGAAAATACAGTGCTCAATCGGGAACAATGTCCCTCCATCTCGACTTGAAGGAGCGGCTCTTTTGCTGTCCCAGGCGTGTTCGTTTTCGGGCTTACCAGATTTAAAGAACGCCGCTATATCGGCCGCGTCCTTTGACGTCTCCTCCGCGCCGTCCCCAGAGCTCATGATGGTGGCCCAACTAAATTCCCAATGCGGTGGGGTAATTCCTGCCAACGTTATCAATATAAAAAATCTGTTCGCTTTCGGAAAGCGTCGGCCAAGACACAGGGGCGGGTAGGATCGCTCCTAGATGCTACTGCCATCAGCAAACCTCCATCTTGGGTAATAGCTACAAATGCACAGCTGGGCGGCCGCCGGGTTCCTCCTCCGAGTCGAAAGGAGAGTCGTTGTGGAGGGGGGGCACGGGATTCGGGAAGGGATGGGTCTATGTTCGGTGAATCTCCGAGAGACTTCGGAAACGTGCAGACAGAGGACGGGCGATCGGGTTGACCCGTGACAACTGCAGTGTCTGTGAATCATTCATGGGTATGACAGCGATTTGTGCCTTTTTAAATCAGTGTGCACTGTGCAGATTGGCCTACAAGGTAAACATGAATATTGCATATACACAGTGTTTTGGATATCATGTTAGGACACGAATTAATGCATGTGTTGATTGTTGATCTGATTCTCTCAAATACAAATGTTAGGTTGCAGAATAAACTAATTCGGATTTGGTCAGTGTGTAGCCTAACCAATAGTCATTTGAAAGGCCTACTGAAGACCCTATAAAGACAACTACAAGAATATCATAAGTCTACTTTAACTAGCCTACTCTCTGCAGGATTTGTTTAGGGTGAGATTCTATCTCCAGGCCATCAGACTGTTAAACAGTAACAACTAGCCAGCCCGCCCAGTACCTTAGTCACTGTTACCTACAGGTAACCACCTGGTACTCAACCCTTCACCTTTAGAGACTGCCGCCCTATGTACATTGTCATTGAACACTAGTCACTTTAATAATGTTTACATACTGTTTTACCCACTTCATACTGCATAATAGTCATGGCTCATCCTATATACAGTGCCTTCAGAAAGTATTCACACCCCTTGACATTTTCCACATTTTGTTGTGTTACAGTATGAATTTAAATGGATTAAATGTAGTTATTTTGTGTCACTGGCCTACACACAATACCCCATAATGTCAAAGTGGAATTATGTTTATACATATATTTTTTTACAAATTAATTCAAAATGAAACGCTGAAATGTCTTGAATCAATAACTATTCAATCGCATTGTTAAGTTCAGGAGTATAATTTTGCTTATACATAATAAGTTGCATGGACTCACTCTGTGTGTAATAGTGTTTAACATTATTTTTGAATGACTACCTCATCTCTGTACCCCACACATACAATTATCTGTAAGGTCCCTCAGTCGAGCAGTGAATTTAAAACACAGACCAGGGAGGTTTTCCAATGCCCCTTAAAGAAGGGCACCTACTTGTATATGGGGGAAATAGAAGCAGACATTGAATATCCCTTTGAGCATGGCAAAGTTTTTAATTACACTTTGGATGGTGTATTAGTACACCCAGTCACTACAAAGTTAAAGGCGTCCTTCCTAACTCAGTTGCCGGAGAGGAAAGAAACAGTTCAGGGATTTCACCAATGGTGATTTTTAAACAGTTAGAGTTAAATGGCTGTGATAGGAGATAACTGAGGATGGATCAACAACATTGTAGTTAACCTAAGTGACAGAGTGAAAAGAAGGAAGCCTGTACAGAATTCAAATATTTCAAAACATGCATCCTGTTTGAATTAAGTAAAACTGCAAAAAATGTGGCAAAGAAATTCACTTTATTTCCTGAGTAGAAAGTGTTATGTTTGGGGCAAATCCAACACAACACATATCATGTTTTCATGCATGGTGTTGGCTGCATCATGTTATGGGTATGCTTGTCATCGGCAAGGTCTGGTAAGTTTTTTTTATGATATAAAGAAACGGAATAGAGCTAAGCAAAGGCAAAACCCTAGAGGAAAACCTGGTTCAGTCTGCTTTCCTACAGACACTGGGAGACAAATTAACATTTCAGCAGGACAATAACCTCAAACACAAGGCCAAATATACACTGGAGTTGCTTACCAAGACAACATTGAATGTTCCTGAGTGGCCTAGATACAGTTGTCACTTAAATCTATGGCAAGACATGAAAATGGCTGTCTTGCAATGATCAACAACTAACTTGACAGATTTGGAATAATTCAAAAAATAATAATGTGCAAATATTGTATAATCCGTGTGTGTAAAGCTCTTAGAGATGTACCCAGAAAGAGCTATAATCGCTGCCAAAGGTGATTTTAACATGTAACGTAAACTCACCCCATTCTGTACAAATGTGTGCAACCGCAACATTCAAACGAGGCTACAAAGAAAACTAATGGGACTGTAGCGACTGTGTTGACAAAATCGGGGGTGTGAACTAGGTTTCTATTCAAGCGTTGATCGACATGGTTATGGCTCTATAGTAGTGGAGAAAAGTTGAAAAAACTGACCCTCCGTTACATAGTGACGTGTCATGTCGTAACGTACAGCACGCATAAAGCAACTATTTCTGTCTTACAATCTCTCTCCACCAGGTGTAGCACTTCTCTCATCCTTTAAAAACAAGAAATGGACAGTGACGGGGGTAAGGGGGGGAAACCTAGTCATTTTTTTAGTCATCATTGCATGCGATCATCATTCTCAAAGCCGCTGTTAACTTCTAAGATCATTTTAGCACCGCCCTAAAAACCCCATTCAAATTCAACACAAACCTTCAAATAGGTATGTAATGACACATTATATAAACTCTTTATAGTGTTTTATTTACATTTTAGAGGCGATAAGGTGATCATTTGGACAGATCGAGTGGAAAAAAAGCAATTTTCCCACACAACATCTGTCCTTCTCACTATCACGCATTAGTTTCGCTTCCCCACCCGCCATTTTTAAAAGGACCCGACGGGGCTCATTGCCTTCTTGAATCATGCAGAAACGGGCAACGTGTGGGTCATGTAATTGATTCTGTTGGAAGGGGGAGAAATTGTGCTTTACAGTGGTATTGACATTACAGTTGATCTGGAAGTATTACGTTTTTGGGGCGCTAAAATAAGGGCAATTGTACGGACCAAGCCGATATACGAGTTTACGTTATTGACTCAGAGGCTGAATACTTAATTAAGATATATTAGTGTTTCATTTTCATTAATAAAAAAAAAATGAATTTTTCTTCCACTTTGACATTATAGAGTATTTTATTTAGATCTTTGACAAAAATGTACAATTAAATCCATTTTAATCCCACATTGTAAAAGAACAAAATGTGGAAAAATAAATACTTTCTGAAGGCACTGTAACAGCTCTGGTCCTGGAAACATACAGGGTGTACAGGCTTTGGTTCCCCGCTCAGCACTAACCCAATGTATTGTTCAAATGCTTGGATGAATGAAGGTTTACATTGAACAATGCTCCCTGCAAGATCAATTTCAGAGCTGATTCATGTGTCCCCTTTATAGCTAATGCTCAGTGTTTAGATTAGAAAATGCTAAATAAATGTTTGTTGTGTGTTGCATCAGGTTAACTATATAAGGTAGCACACCTTTCCTGCAATCAAATGACCAAAGCACCCTCTAGTGGCCTCATGGGTGGAATATTATACATATTTTTCATAATTTCATAATAAATTAACATTAAAAAAAATTTTACCAAAAAAATCTGTTGTCTATGTCAAAGGTTTTTGTTATATTTCAGTCTTCTATGGTGCACACTACCGGTCAAAAGTTTGAGAACACCTACTCATTCAAGGGTTTTTCTTTATTTTTACTATTTTCTACATTGTAGAATAATAGTTAAGACATCAAAACTATAAAATAACACATGTAGTAACCAAAAAAGTGTTAAATAAATCAACATATATTTGAGATTCTTCATTTGCCTTGATGACAGCTTTGCACACTCTTGGCATTCACTCAACCAGCTTCATGATGTAGTCACCTGGAATGCATTTCAATTAACAGGTGTGCCTTGTTAAAAGTTAATTTGTGGAATTTCTTTCCTTCTTAATGTTTCTGAGCCAATCAGTTGTGTTGTGACAAAGTAGGGGTGGTAAACAGAAGATAGCCATGGTAAAATGGCACCGAAAGAAATGGCAGCAGTTGTACGGGCGCCGAACCAATTGTGCTATTATGTATTTTTTTATTTGTAACTTATTTTGTACATAATGTTTCTGCCACAGTATCTTACGGCAAAAAAGAGAGCTTCTGGATATCAGGACAGCGATCACTCACCTCAGAATAGACAAAGATTTTTTCTTCAACAAGCAGGACGCACAGGATGTACTTCGAACACCCGACAATGCCAACATCCCCGTCATTGGCAAGAGAAAGCGACGCAGGTGCAGAGGACACAGAGCAGGGTACCTTGTAAGGAGCCGCAAACGGCGAGTGGGAAAGCTGCCGTTACCGTCAATTTTACTTGCCAACGTGCAAACATTGGACAATAAATTAGATGAGGTACGATCGCGAATATCCTACCAACGGGACATCAGAAACTGTAACAACTTATGTTTCACAGAATCGTGGCTTAATGATGACATGGATATTCAGCTAGCGGGATACACGCTGCACCGGCTAGATAGAACAGCACACTAAGACGAGGGAGGGCGGTCTGTGCATATTTGTAAACAACAGCTGGTGCACAAAATCTAAGGAAGTGTCTAGATTTTGCTCACCTGCAGTAGAGTATCTTATGATAAGCTGTAGACCACACTATTTGCCAAGAGAGTTTTCATCCATACTTTTTGTGGCTGTTTATTTACCACCACAGACGGATGCTGGCACTAAGACCGCACTCAGTCAGCTGTATAAGGAAATAAGCAAACAGGAAACCGCTCACCCAGAGGCGGCGCAACTAGTGGCCGGAGACTTTAATGCAGGGAAACTTAAATCAGTCTTATTTCATTTCTATCAAATCAAATGTATTTATATAGCCCTTCGTACATCAGCTGATATCTCAAAGTGCTGTACAGAAACCCAGCCTAAAACCCCAAATGGCAAGCAATGCAGGTGTAGAAGCACGGTGGCTCGGAAAAACTCCCTAGAAAGGCCAAAACCTAGGAAGAAACCTAGAGAGGAACCAGGCTATGTGGGGTGGCCAGTCATCTTCTGGCTGTGCCGGGTGGAGATTATAACAGAACATGGCCAAGATGTTTAAATGTTCATAAATTACCAGCATGGTCAAATAATAATAATCACAGGCAGAACAGTTGAAACTGGAGCAGCAGCACGGCCAGGTGGACTGGGGACAGCAAGGAGTCATCATGCCAGGTAGTCCTGAGGCATGGTCCTAGGGCTCAGGTCCTCCGAGAGAGAGAAAGAAAGAGAGAGCATACTTAAATTCACACAGGACACCGGATAGGACAGGAGAAGTACTCCAGATATAACAAACTGACCCTAGCCCCCCGACACATAAACTACTGCAGCATAAATACTGGAGGCTGAGACAGGAGGGGTGAGGAGACACTGTGGCCCCATCCGATGACACCCCCGGACAGGGCCAAACAGGAAGGATATAACCCCACCCACTTTGCCAAAGCACAGCCCCCACACCACTAGAGGAATATATTCAACCACCAACTTACCATCCTGAGACAAGGCGGAGTATAGCCCACAAAGATCTCCGCCACGGCACAACCCAAGGGGGGCGCCAACCCAGACAGGTAGATCACATCAGTGACTCAACCCACTCAAGTGACGCACCCCTCCTAGGGACGGTATGAAAGAGCCCTAGTAAACCATTGACTCAGCCCCTGTAATAGGGTTAGAGGCAGAGAATCCCAGTGGAAAGAGGGGAACCGGCCAGGCAGAGACAGCAAGGGCGGTTCGTTGCTCCAGAGCCTTTCCGTTCACCTTCACACTCCTGGGCCAGACTACACTCAATCATATGACCCACTGAAGAGATGAGTCTTCAGTAAAGACTTAAAGGTTGAGACCGAGTTTGCGTCTCTCACATGGGTAGGCAGACCATTCCATAAAAATGGAGCTCTATAGGAGAAAGCCCTGCCTCCAGCTGTTTGCTTAGAAATTCTAGGGACAATTAGGAGGCCTGCGTCTTGTGACCGTAGCGTACATGTAGGTATGTACGGCAGGACCAAATCAGAGAGATAGATAGGCGCAAGCCCATGTAATGCTTTGTAGGTTAGCAGTACAACCTTGAAATGAGCCCTTGCCTTGACAGGAAGCCAGTGTAGGGAAGCTAGCACTGGAGTAATATGATCAAATTTCTTGGTTCTAGTCAGGATTCTAGCAGCCGTATTTAGCACTAACTGAAGTTTATTTAGTGCTTTATCTGGGTAGCCGGAAAGTAGAGCATTGCAGTAGTCTAACCTAGAAGTGACAAAAGCATGGATTAATCTTTCTGCATCATTTTTGGACGGAAAGTTTCTGATTTTTGCAATGGAAAAAACCTGTCCTTGAAACAGTCTTGATATGTTCTTCAAAAGAGAGATCAGGGTCCAGAGTAACGCCGAGGTCCTTCACAGTTTTATTTGAGACGACTGTACAACCATTAAGATTAATTGTCAGATTCAACAGAAGATCTCTTTGTTTCTTGGGACCTAGAACAAGCATCTCTGTTTTGTCCGAGTTTAAAAGTAGAAAGTTTGCAGCCATCCACTTCCTTATGTCTGAAACAAATGCTTCTAGCGAGGGCAATTTTGGGGCTTCACCATGTTTCATTGAAATGTACAGCTGTGTGTCATCCGCATAGCAGTGAAAGTTAACATTATGTTTTTCGAATGACATCCCCAAGAGGTAAATATATATAGTGAAAACAATAGTGGTCCTAAAACGGAACCTTGAGGAACACTGAAATTTACAGTTGATTTGTCAGAGGACAAAACATTCACAGAGACAAACTGATATCTTTCCGACAGATAAGATCTAAACCAGGCCATAACTTGTCCGTGTAGACCATTTTGGGTTTCCAATCTCTCCAAAAGAATGTGGTGATTGATGGTATCAAAAGCAGCACTAAGGTCTAGGAGCACGAGGACAGATGCAGAGCCTCGGTCTGATGCCATTAAAAGGTCATTTACCACCTTCACAAGTGCAGTCTCGGTGCTATGATGGGGTCTAAAACCAGACTGAAGCATTTCGTATACATTGTCATTGTTTGTCTTCAGGAAGGCAGTGAGTTGCTGCGCAACAGCCTTTTCTAAAAAAAATTGAGAGGAATGGAAGATTCGATATATGCTGATATTTTTTTATATTTTCTGGGTCAAGCTTTTTCAAGAGAGGCTTTATTACTGCCACTTTTAGTGAGTTTGGTACACATCCGGTGGATAGAGAGCCGTTTATTATGTTCAACATAGGAGGGCCAAGCACAGGAAGCAGCTCTTTCAGTAGTTTAGTTGGAATAGGGTCCAGTATGCAGTTTGAAGGTTTAGAGGCCATGATTATTTTCATCATTGTGTCAAGGGATATAGTACTAAAACACTTGAGTGTCTCTCTTGATCCTAGGTCCTGGCAGAGTTGTGCAGACTCAGGACAACTGAGCTTTGAAGGAATACGCAGATTTAAAGAGGAGTCCGTAATTTGCTTTCTAATAATCATGATCTTTTCCTCAAAGAAGTTCATGAATTTATTACTGCTGAAGTGAAAGCCATCCTCTCTTGGGGAATGCTGCTTTTTAGTTAGCTTTGTGACAGTATCAAAAAGGAATTTGGGATTGTTCTTATTTTCCTCAATTAAGTTGGAAACATAGGATGATCGAGGAGCAGTAAGGGCTCTTCGGTCCTGCACGGTACTGTCTTTCCAAGCTAGTCGGGATACTTCCAGTTTGGTGTGGCCCCATTTCCGTTGCAAATTTATGGAAGCTTGCTTCAGAGCTCGGGTATTTTCTGTATACCAGGGAGCTAGTTTCTTATGAGAAATGTTTTTAGTTTTTAGGGGTGCAACTGCATCTAGGGTATTGTGCAAGGTTAAATTGAGTTCCTCAGTTAGGTGGTTAACTGATTTTTGTCCTCTGGCGTCCTTGGGAGTCTGGAATGACATCAAGTAATCTTTGTGTTGTCTGTGAATTTATAGCACGACTTTTGATGTTCCTTGGTTCGGGTCTGAGCAGATTATTTGTTGCAATTGCAAACGTAATAAAATGGTGGTCTGATAGTCCAGGATTATGAGGAAAAACATTAAGATCCACAACATTTATTCCATGGGACAAAACTAGGTCCAGAGTATGACTGTGACCGTGAGTAGGTCCACTGAGTTGATGATGGTTCCGAAAGCCTTTTGGAGTGGGTCTGTGGACTTTTCCATGTGAATATTAAAGTCACCAAAGACTAGAATATTATCTGCTATGACTACAAGGTCTGATAGGAATTCAGGGAACTCAATGAGGAACGCTTGTATATGGCCCAGGAGGCCTGTAAACAGTAGCTATAAAAAGTGATTGAGTAGGCTGCATAGATTTCATGGCTAGAAGCTCAAAATATGAAAATGGCATTTTTTGTTGTTGTTGTAAATTGAAATTTACTATCGTAAATGTTAGCAACACCTCCGCCTTTGCGGGATGCACGGGGGATATGGTCACTAGTGTAGCCAGGAGGTGAGGCCTCATTTAACACAGTAAATTCATCAGGCTTAAGCCATGTTTCAGTCAGGCCAAACACATCAAGATTATGATCAGTGATTAGTTCATTGACTATAATTGCCTTTGAAGTAAGGGATCTAACATTAAGTAGCCCTATTTTGAGATGTGAGGTATCATGATCTCTTTCAATAATGACTGGAATGGAGGTGGTCTTTATCCTAGTGAGATTGCTTAGGCGAACACCGCCATGTTTAGTTTTGCCCAACCCAGGTCGAGGCACAGACACGGTCTCAATGGGGATAGTTGAGCTGACTACACTGACTGTGCTAGTGGCAGACTCCACTATGCTGGCAGGCTGGCTAACAGCCTGATGCCTGGCCTGCACCCTATTTCATTGTGGAGCTAGAGGAGTTAGAGCCCTGTCTATGTTGGTAGATAAGATGAGAGCACCCCTCCAGCTAGGATGGAGTCTGTCACTCCTCAGCAGGTCAGGCTTGGTCCTGTTTGTGGGTGAGTCACAGAAAGAGGGCCAATTATCTACAAATTCTATCTTTTGGGAGGGGCAGAAAACAGTTTTCAACCAGCGATTGAGTTGTGAGACTGCTGTAGAGCTCATCACTCCCCCTTTTTCACACACATCTTTCTAGCTGATTTACAGGCTGAAGCTATGTTGCGCCTGGTGATCTCTGACTGTTTCATCCTAACATCGTTGGTGGCGACGTGGATAACAATATCTCTATACTCTCTACACTCGCCAGTTTTAGCTTTAGCCAGCATCATCTTCAGATTAGCCTTAACGTCGGTAGTCCTGCCCCCTGGTAAACAGTGTATGATCGCTGGATGATTAGTTTTAAGTCTAATACTGCGGGTAATGGAGTCGCCAATGACTAGAGTTTTCAATTTGTCAGAGCTAATGGTGGGAAGCTTCGGCGTCTCAGACCCCGTAACGGGAGGAGTAGAGACAAGGGAAGGCTCGACATCAACATGTTAAATGCGTAACCAGAGGGAAAAAATTCTAGATCACCTGTACTCCACACACAGAGACGCCTACAAAGGTCTCTCTCGCCCTCCATTTGGTAAATCTGACCACAATTCTGTCCTCCTGATTATTGCTTACAAGCAAAAATGAAAGCAGGAATCACCAGTCACTTGGTCTATAAAAAAGTTGTCAGATGAAGCAGATGCTAAACCACAGGACTGTTTTGCTAGCACAGACTGGAACATGTTCCGGGATTCTTCCGATCGCATTGAGGAGTACACCACATCAGTCACTGGCTTTAACAATAAGTGCATCGAGGACGATGTCCCCACAGTCACTGTACGTACATAACCCAACCAGAAGCCATGGATTACAGGCAACACTCGCACTGAGCTAAAGGGTTGAGCTGCCGCTTTCAAGCTGTGGGACTCTAACCCGGAAGCTAATAAGAAATTCTGCTATGCCCTCCGACGCACCATCAAACAGGCAAAGCAAAAATACAGGGCTAAGATTGAATCGTACTACACCGACTCCGACGCTTGTCTTATGTGGCAGGGCTTGCAAGCTATTACAGACTACAATGAGAAGCAGAGCCACGAGCTGCCCAGTGACACGAGCCTATCAGACGAGCTAAATCACTTCTATGCTCGCTTTGAGGCAAGCAACACTGAGGCATGCATGAGAGCATCAGCTGTTCCTCTCCGTAGCCGACGTGAGTAAGACCTTTAAACAGGTCAACATTCACAAGGCCGTGGGGCCAGACGGATTACCAGGATGTGTGCACCGGGCATGTGCTGACCAACTGGCAGGTGTCTTCACTGACATTATCAACATGTCCCTGATAGAGTCTGTAATACCAACATGTTTCAAGCATACCACCATAGTCCCTGTGCCCAAGAACACAAAGGCAACCTGCCTAAATGACTACTGGCTCGTAGCACTCTAGTCCATAGCCATGAAGTGCTTTGAAAGGTTGGTAATGGCTCACATCAACACCATTATCCCAGAATCCCTAGACCCTCTCAATTTGCATACTGCCCAAACAGATCCACAGATGATGGCATCTCTATTGCACTCCACACTGCCCTTTCCCACCTGGACAAAAGGAACACTTCTGTGAGAATGCTATTCATTGACTACAGCTCAGCGTTCAAAACCATAGTACCCTCAAAGCTCATCAATAAGCTAAGGATCCTGGGACTTAACACCTCCCTCTGCAACTGGATCCTGGACTTCCTGACAGGCCGCCCCCAGGTGATGAGGCTAGGTAGCAACACATCTGCCACGCTGATCCTCAACACTGGAGATCCACAGGGTTGTGTGCTCAGTCCCCTCCTGCACTCCATGTTCACCCACGACTGCATGGCCAGGCATGACTCCAACACCATCATTAAGTTTGCAGATGACACAACATGGTAGGCCTGATCACCGACAACAACGAGACAGCCTATAGGGAGGAGGTCAGAGACCTGGCCGGATGGTGCCAGAATAACAACCTATCCCTCAACATAATCAAAACAAAGGAGATGATTGTGGACTACATGAAAAGGAGGACCGAGCATGCCCCCATTCTCATCGACGGGGCTGTAGTGGAGCAGGTTGAGAGCTGTCCACATCACCAACAAACTAGAATGGTCCAAACACACCAAAACAGTTGTGAAGAGGGTACGACAAAGCTTATTCCCCCTCAGGAAACTAAGAAGATTTGGCATGGGTCCTCAGATCCTCAAAAGATTCTACAGCTGCAACATCGACAACATCCTGACTGGTCGCATCACTGCCTGGTACGGCAACTCCTCGGCCTCCAACCGCAAGGCACTACAGAGGGTAGTGCGTACGGCCCAGTACATCACTGGGGCTAAGCTGCCTGCCATCCAGGACCTCTACACCAGGCGGTGTCAGAGGAAGGCACTAACAATTGTCAAAGACCCCAGCCACCCCAGTCATAGAATGTTCTCTCGCCAAGTCTAGGACCAAAAGGCTTCTCAACAGCTTTTACCCCAAAGCCACAAGATTCCTGAACAAGTAATCAAATGGCTACCCAGACTGTTTTGCATTGTCCCGCCCCCCTCCCCCAATCCCTCTTCTACTCTGCAGCTCTCTGTTTATCATATATGCACAGTCACTTTAACTATACATTCATGTACATACTACCTCAATTAGCCCGACTAACCGGTGCCCCAGCACATTGGCTACCCGGACTATCTGCATTGTGTCCTGCCACCCACCAACCCCTCTTTTACTCTACTGCTACTCTCTGTTTTTCATATACAGTTGAAGGCAGAAGTTTACGTACGCCTAAGCCAAATACATTTAAACTCTGTCTTTCACAATTCCTGACATTTAGTTAGGATCACCACTTTATTTTAAGAATGTGAAATGTCAGAATAATAGTAGTGATTTATTTCAGCTTTAATTTTTTTCATCACATTCCCAGTGGGTCAGAAGTTTACATACACTCAATTAGTATGTAGTAGCATTGCCTTTAAATTGTTTAAATTGGGTCAAACATTTCTGGTAGCCTTTCACAAGCTTCCTACAATAAGTTGGGTGAATTTTGACCCATTCCTCCTGACAGATCGCACACGCCTTTTCAGTTCTGCCCACACATTTTCGATAGGATTGAGGTCAGGGCTTTGATGGCCACTCCAATACCTTGACTTTGTTGTCCTTTGGAAGTATGCTTGGGGTCATTGTCCGTTTGGAAGACCCATTTGCTACCAAGCTTTAATTTCCTGACTGATGTCTTGAGATGTTGCTTCAATATATCCACATAATTTTCCTCCCTCATGATGCCATCTATTTTGTGAAGTGCACCAGCCCCTCCTGCAGCAAAGCACTCCCACAACATGATGTTACCACCCCCGTGCTTCACGGTTGGTATGGTGTTCTTTGGCTTGCAAGCTTCCCCCTTTTTCCTCCAAACATAATGATGGTCATTATGGCCAAACAGTTCTATTTTTGTTTTATCAGACCAGAAGACATTTCTCCAAAAAGTATGATCTTTGTCTCCACGTGCAGTTGCAAACCGTAATCTGGCTTTTTTATGGCGGTTTTGGAGCAGTGCCTTCTTCCTTGCCGAGCGGCCTTTCAGGCTATGTCAATATAGGACTTGTTATACTGTGGATATAGATACTTTTGTACCTGTTTCCTCCAGCATCTTCAGCATCTCCAGCATCTTCCTCCAGGTCCTTTGCTGTTGCTCTGGGATTGATTTGCACTTTTCGCACCAAAGTACGTTCATCTCTAGGAAACAGAACGCGTCTCCTTCCTGAGCGGTATGACGGCTGTGTGGTCCCATGGTGTTTATACTTACGTATATACATATTGTTTGTACAGATGAACGTGGTACCTTCAGGCGTTTGGAAATTGCTCCCAAGGATGAACCGGACCCGTGGAGGTCTACCCTTTTTTTCTGAGGTCTTGGCTGATTTATTTTGATTTTCCCATGATGTCAAACAAAGAGGCACTGAGTTTGAAGGTAGGCCTTAAAATACATCCACAGGTCCACCTCCAATTGGTTCAAGTGATGTCAATTAGCCTATCAAAAGCTTCTAAAGCCATGACATCATTTTCTGGAATTTTCCAAGCTGTTTAAAGGCACTTAGTGTATGTAAACTTCTGACCCACTGGAATTGTGATACAGTGAATTATAGGTGAAAGAATGTCTGTAAACAATTGTTGAAAAAATTACTTGTGTCATGCACAAAGTAGATGTCCTAACCGACTTGCCAAAACTATAGTTTGTTAACAAGAAATTTGTGGAGTGGTTGAAAAACAAGTTTTAATGACTCCAACCTAAGTGAATGTATACTTCCGACTTCAACTGTATGCATAGTCACTTTAACCATACCTACATGTACATACTACCTCAATTAGCCCGACTAACCGGTGCCTGTATATTGCCTTGCTACTGTTATAGCCTCGCTACTGTTATTTTCACTGTATTTTTACTGTTGTTTTTATTCCTTTACTTATCTATTGTTCACCTAATACCTTTTTTTTACTTCAACATTGCACTGTTGGTTAAGGCCTGTAAGTAAGCGTTTCACCGTAAGGTTGTATACCTGTTGTATTTGGCGCATGTGACAAATAAACTTCGATTTGATACAGAAGATAGCCCTATTTGGTAAAAGACCAAGTCCATGTTATGGCAAGAACAGCTCAATAAGCAAAGAGAAATGACAGTTCATCATTACTTTCTTTACAGCACTTTGAGATATCAGCTGATGTACGAAGGGCTATATAAATACATTTGATTTGATTTTGATTTGATACTTTAAGACATGAACCTTCAGTCAATATGGAAAATGTCAAGATCTTTGAAAGTTTCTTCAAGTGCAGTTGCAAAAACCATCATGTGCTATGATGAAACTGGCTCTCATGAGGACCACCACAGGAAAGGAGGATCCAGAATTATCTCTGCTGCAGAGGGTAAATTCATTAGAGTTACCAGCCTCAGAATTTGCAGCCCAAATAAATGCTTCACGGAGTTCTAGTAACAGAAACATCTCAACATCAACTGTTCAGAGGAGACTGTGTGAATCAGGCCTTCATGGTCAAATTGCTGCAAAGAAACCACTACTAAAGGACACGAATAATAAGAAGAGACTTGCTTGAGCCATGAAACACGAGCAATGGACATTAGACAGGTGGAAATTTGTCATTTGGTCAGGAGTCCAAATGTGAGATTTTTGGTTCTAACCGCCATGTCTTTGTGAGACGTGGTGTGGGTGAACGGATGATCTCATGGAGGAGGAGGTGTTGCGGTGCTTTGTTGGTGACACTGTCATTTATTTAGAATTCAAGACACACTTAACCAGCATGGCTACCACAGAATGCTGCAACGATATGCCATCCCATCTGGTTTGGACTTAGTCCCACTATCATTTGTTTTTCAACAGGACAATGACCCAACAAACCTCCATGATGTGTAAGGAATATTTGACCAAGAAGGAGAGTGATGGAGGCCTGCATCAGATGACCTGGCCTTTACAATCACCCGACCTCAACCCTGATTGAGTTGGTTTGGGATGAGTTGGACCGCAGAGTGAAGGAAAAGCAGCCAACAAGTGCTCAGCATATGTGGGAACTCCTTCAAGACTGTTTGAAAAGCATTCCAGGTGAAGATGGATGAGAGAATGCCAAGAGTGTGCAAAGCTGTCATCAAGGCAAAGGGTGGCTATTTGAGTTTCAAGTATAACATCATTTGTTTAACACTTTTTTTGGAGTAACATGATTCCATATGTGTTATTTCATAGTTTTGATATCTTCACTATTATTCTACAATTCTACAAGGTGTTTTTGACAGGTAGTGTATATAACGTGTAATATTGGGATGCAAATGCAATAAATGTCAGCTTTATATCTGATGGTACAGGTGTCTTCTTCTTTTTTTTAAGCCCATAACCATGTGTGTGAGGTGTGTACATTTGTTTCAAAGTAGATTTGTTTAAGACTACCAAGAAACTCTGTGTGACCCTGATTTAGCCCACAGTAGTAAAAGGTTATTAAGTATTTTTAGGCAAAGTGTGACAGTTCATAATCCAATAAAATGTATAGGCACAGTTTTCTGCATCTTTTACATACATTAAAATTGAATTTATTTCTTAATGGTGTCCTTGAATTGAGTCACGGTCAACAAGGATTGCAAGTCACTTAGTCTAGCTGTGCCTGTGTAGTGGTTATCCTAACACTTTGGGCATTAGAGATTTTCTGTGGATTATACTGTTTATAGATTAGAGCCTACGGTACATGTAGGTCTGTTTGTATCTGGGACTCCAGGGACTGCAGTTGAAAATTAGCCGTCTGGCTAAACTGGCATTTTTACTGAAATGTTGATTAATGTGCACTGTCCCTGTAAAAATAAACTCAAACTCCAGAGTGTTTTTGTTTTGTAATATAACATGTAGTTAATATAATATTTTACTGAAGTGATTGTTTTCTTTCCTATCACATGAAATGGATGTCGTCAAGATTAGGCAAACTCATGGGCGGCAGCGTAGCCAAGTGGTTAGAGCGTTGGACTAGTAACCGGAAGGTTGCAAGTTCAAACCCCCGAGCTAACAAGGTACAAATCTGTCGTTCTGCCCCTGAACAGGCAGTTAACCCACTGTTCCCAGGCCGTCATTGAAAATAAGAATGTGTTCTTAACTGACTTGCCTGGTTAAATAAAGGTAAAATAAAAAAATAAAATTTTGGTCGTGGAAACACACACAGACACACACAGACACAGACACACTGGCCGTGATTGGGAGTCGCATAGGGCGGCGCACAATTGGCCCAGTATCGTCCGGGTTAGGGGAGGGTTTGGCTGGGGTAGGCCATCATTGTAAATAAGTATCTGTTCTTAACTGACTTGCCAAGTTAAATAAAGTTTAAAGATACACATACGCACACTACAAACACTATATCAAACAACTGTGCTCAGACCAGTTTGCAGGGAGTGTGTTGAACAGAACTGAGGACAGATTTCACCCAAAATTACAGGGGGAAAAAAATATATATTTGTTTGATTTATCCATTACTTTAACAGCCACTCGTAAACCAAAGTTAAAATGCTAATTTGACCTTTAGTTTAATAGATTCATGAACATGGTTTCATTAAGTTTCTTTATGACATTAGGCCCACCGTCTTCTGTACAAGGGGTGAACTACCCGGGTTGTGTTCATTGCGGCACAAAATTGGAAGCGTTTTAAAACATATTGCAACAGAAAATGAAAATGTGTGTTTCTTATTGGAAAAGTCCCTGGTAGTCCCTCCATGTTTCAGTCCATTTTCATCCATTTGGTGGCTAATGAACATGATGCAGTATGTTATTTTCTCTAAGAGCATGCATTAGTCCCTACAGTCCCCAGTGTTTAATTCAAATAGCCCTTCTCCTTTAAGACTTAATTAATGTTTTAAGGAATACACTAGCAATGAGAGCACATCATTTTTGCACAGTGATAAATTATAGGAATACCGATGCAAAATGTTTAGAATGAATAGTTGTAAAGTAAGGTTAATGGCTGAAATGACATGCTACTGATGTCATTTAATTTGAGCTCCTGCTATACCAGGAGATAATCCTGCATCAATAAAAAAAAAAGTGAATTATTATGTGGATTATAATTAATTGGCATTTTTGTAGGATTTGATACATTTTTCATAAGGGAAGATCAAGTCTGACATTTCAAAGTGGAAATGACAAACTTCAGAAGCCTTTTAGAACTCAAATACAATACAAGTTAAACATTTTATGCATCCTTGGTGATTAAATTCAAATTTTGTCACGTGCTTTGTAAACAACAGGTGCTTACTTACAGGCCCTTCCCAACAATGCAGAGAGAAAAATATATAAATAATAGAAAAATAATAACGCAAATAAAGATGACTTGGCTACATACACAGGGTACCAGTATCGAGTCGATGTGCAGGGGTACAAGGTAATGGAGATAGATTTTTATTTAACTAGGCAAGTCAGTTAAGAACACATTCTTATTTCTTATTCTACCCCGGCCAAACCCGGGGCGCCGACCTATGGGGTTCCCAATCACAGCTAGTTGTGATCAGCCTGGAATCGAACCAGGGTCTGTAGTGATGCCTATAACACTGAGATGCAGTGCCTCAGACCACTGCACCACAATCGGGAGCCCTATACAGTATGTATATATGTACATATAGGGATAAAGTGACGAGGCTACAGGATATATAGTAAACAGTTACAGCAGCGTATGTGATGAGTCAAAAGAGTTATGTACTGGGCCGTACGCACTACCCTCTGAAGTGCCTTGCTGTCGGATGCCAAGCAGTTTCCATACCAAGCGGTGATGCAGTCAGTCAAGATGCTCTCAATGGTGCAGTTCTTTTTTAGCCACCTGAGATTGAAGAGGCATTATCATGCCCTCTTCATGACTGTGTTGGTGTGTTTGGACCATACAAATTCCTTAGTGATATGCACATCGAGGAACTTGAAGCTCTCAACCTGCTCCACTACAGCCCTGTCAATGTGGATGGGGGTGTGCTCTGTTTCTTGTAGTCCACGATCAGCTCCATTTGGATTTATTATCAACCAATAAACCTGCCTTGATTATTAATACAGTAGACCAGGGTTTCCCAAACTCGGTCCTGGGGCCCCCCCTGGGTGCACGTTTTGGGGGGCCAGGACCCGAGTTTGGGAAACCATGCATTGGACGAGTGAATGGACCTGATGCACGTGCACTGCAGAAAGCAGCCAGCAGAGGGCACTCTAATCACACTAAATCAACTATCTTCTCAGAAGTGCAAATAACAGATTCATTTGTGTATTTAAAAAAAAAATGTTATTCACCTTTATTTAACCAGGTAGGCTAGTTGAGAACAAGTACTCATTTGCAACTGCGACCTGGCCAAGATAAAGCATAGCAATTCGACACATACAACAACACAGAGTTGCACATGGAATAAACAAAACATAGTCAATAATATAGTAGAACAAAAGAAAACAAAAAAGTCTATGTACAGTGAGTGCAAATGAGGTAAGATAGGGGAGTTAAGGCAATAAATAGGCCATGGTGGTGAAGTAATTACAATATACCAATTAAACACTGGAATATATGTGCAGAAGATGAATGTGCAAGTAGAGATACTGGGGTGCAAAGGAGCAAGATAAATAAATAAATACAGTATGGGGATGAGGTAGGTAGATAAATGGGCTGTTTACAGATGGGCTATGTACAGGTGCAGTGATCTGTGAGCTGCTCTGACAGCTGGTGCTTAAAGCTAGTGAGGGAGATACAGCAGCACCTAGATCTTATGCACAGATTCTGTCAGACCTGGGCCCTGACAGTAAATCTCAGTAAGAACAAAATAATGGTGTTCCAAAAAAGGTCCAGTCACCAGGACCACAAATACAAATTCCATCTAGACACTGTTGCCCTAGAGCACACAAAAAACTATACATACCTTGGCCTAAACATCAGCGCCACAGGTAACTTCCACAAAGCTGTGAACGATCTGAGAGACAAGGCAAGAAGGGCATTCTATGCCATCAAAAGGAACATAAATTTCAACATACCAATTAGGATCTGGCTAAAAATACTTGAATCAGTCATAGAGCCCATTGCCCTTTATGGTTGTGAGGTCTGGGGTCCGCTCACCAACCAAGACTTCACAAAATGGGACAAACACCAAATTGAGACTCTGCACGCAGAATTCTGCAAAAATATCCTCCGTGTACAACGTAGAACACCAAATAATGCATGCAGAGCAGAATTAGGCCGATACCCACTAATTATCAAAATCCAGAAAAGAGCTGTTAAATTCTATAACCACCTAAAAGGAAGCGATTCCCAAACCTTCCACAACAAAGCCATCACCTACAGAGAGATGAACCTGGAGAAGAGTCCCCTAAGCAAGCTGGTCCTGGGGCTCTGTTCACAAACACACCCTACAGAGTCCCAGGACAGCAGCACAATTAGACCCAACCAAATCATGAGAAAACAAAAAGATAATTACTTGACACATTGGAAAGAATTAACAAAAAAACAGCAAACTAGAATGCTATTTGGCCCTACACAGAGAGTACACAGCGGCAGAATACTTGACCACTGTGACTGACCCAAAATTAAGGAAAGCTTTGACTATGTACAGACTCAGCGAGCATAGCCTTGCTATTGAGAAAGGCCGCCGTAGGCAGACATGGCTCTCAAGAGAAGACAGGCTATGTGCTCACTGCCCACAAAATGAGGTGGAAACTGAGCTGCACTTCCTAACCTCCTGCCCAATGTATGACCATATTAGAGAGACATATTTCCCTCAGATTACACAGATCCACAAAGAATTCGAAAACAAATCCAATTTTGAAAAACTCCCATATCTACTGGGTGAAATTCCACAGTGTGCCATCAAAGCAGCAAGATGTGTGACCTGTTGCCACGAGAAAAGGGCAACCAGTGAAGAACACGCACCATTGTAAATACAACCCATATCTATGCTTATTTATTTTATCTTGTGTCCTTTACCATTTGTACATTGTTAAAACACTGTATATATATATATATATATAATATGACATTTGTAATGTCTTTATTGTTTTGAAACTTCTGTATGTGTGATGTCTACTGTTAATTTTTATTGTTTATTTAACTTTATATATTATCTACCTCACTTGCTTTGGCAATGTTAACACATGTTTCCCATGCCAATAAAGCCCTTGAATTGAATTGAATTGATATGAGTCTCCAGCTTCAGAGATTTTTGCAGTTCGTTCCAGTCATTGGCAGCAGAGAACTGGAAGGAAAGACGACCATAGCAGGAATTGGCTTTGGGGGTGACCAGTGAGATATACCTGCTGGAGCGCGTGCTACGAGTGGGTGCTGCTATGGTGACCAGTGAGCTGAGATAAGGCGGGGCTTTACCTAGCAGAGACTTGTAGATAACCTGTAGCCAGTGGGTTTGGCGACGAGTATGAAGCGAGGGCCAACCAACGAGAGGGTACAGGTCGCAATGGTGGGTAGTGTATGGAGCTTGGTGACAAAACGGATGGCACTGTGATAAACTGCATCCAGTTTGTTGAGTAGAGTGTTCGAGGCTATTTTATAGATGACATCAAGTTAATGTCATGTGATTTGTGTGTGTGTGTGTGTGTGTGTGTGTGTGTGTGTACGTAACAGGAGAGAACTTAATGACCTGAATGAACCCCCAGGTGCTGAGAGAGAGAGAGAGAGAGAGAGAGAGAGAGAGAGAGAAACTAACCAAATATCACCGTCTCCCTCTCAAATGTCAGACTCATAACTGGATTACTCCCTGGTTTCTACTGGGCAGAGAACAGTGACTGAAACTAATGAAAGAAAGCAGGTATCTCTTTCTCATCCCTTCACCCATCCTTCTCTGTTCTCTCTAGTCTTATATCTTCACTCTCCTTTATCTCTTTCTTTCCCTCTCTCAAGATAGACTCCATTCATACAGGTGTATGCTGTCTTTCATGGGCCTATGAAACAGCCAGATGTCTATAAAATTGCCTGGGAGTTTAGCCACTTAGGGTAACGCCTAATGATAAGAAAGAAGATTTATCTTCCTTTTTTTCCTGTCTCTCTTTCTCACTCCTTGGCTCTCTCCTCCAGAGTCTGTGTGTGTGTGTGTGTGATACTCCAGCCCAGCCTCTTAGCACAGTGTGAGTCTTTTATTGGCCTATCTCCTGCTGTTACTCTGTAATTATGGTAGACAGAGAGAATAACAACAGCAGGTGGAGAGAGCGAGAGATAGAGAGAGAGTGCGAGAGCGAGAGAGGGATGCGTCTGTGTATGTGTGTGTGCCAATGTATTTCACACTTTCTTGGCCTTTCCTACAGTCAAATGACTAGTGGCCTCATGGGTGGAATGTTATTAATATTTTTCATAATTAATACAAAATTAAGTGATATGACATGCTATTCTATAAAAAAATGTATCCGTAATTAATATTACCCGATTGAGCTAATCATGTAAATGTAATTAACTATAAAAAAAATATCCGTAATTAATATTACCCGATTGAGCTAATCATGTAAATGTAATTAACTAGAGAGTTGGGGCACCACGAAATAATATTTGTAGAGCTGTTATCTTCCGAATAAACTCTTATAGACCTAGTAATGTTTTACATCAATAGCAGTCAATATTAATCGTCACCTTAATTCAGTCTCATCTGAAAGTTGTAAATTCTTGGTTATCTTCACGAACCCTGGCTAACAAGTTGAATCAGCAATACAAAATTGGGTTTAATTATTGATTTACTAAATACCTAACTAATCACACAGAATTACAAATACACATAATTAATCATAACTTGATTACAAATGACATCATAAAGGAAAACGTCCCTAGCAGGCCAATGTCATGACAACAGCCAAAAACATGGTGTTTCTATGTAAAATTATATGTTATATTTCAGTCTTCTGTGATGTGTACAAAGTGGAATATTGGGATGCAAACTTCAAATTGAATGCATTTCAACTCTATATCTGACATGGTACAGGTGTCTTCTTTTTGTTGATCCCATAACCATGTGCGTGTGTGTGTGCAGAGCCATCATAGTGAGTTGTTAGCACTAACTAGAATGTCCAATAGTGCTCCTGTAACACCGGGTCACGTGGTTAGAACTCCCACAAGTCTCTGATGGGTCCCACCTTACAGAGCAGCCAACCTGACCATTCATTTTAATACACCTAGGGGCTGTCACACACACACACACACACACACACACACACACACACACACACACACACACACACAGCAACAGAAGCAGTAGCAGCAGCTGTGTCACTCTCCATCCTACAGAGACCTGTACCAGCAGAGGGTGATGGTATTGATGTGATCTGTACTCTCCCGCAGGGATGGAAAACACTGGAACACACGCACGCACACACACACCACGGGAGGCTGGTGAGGGGAGAACAGCTCATAATAATGGCTGGAATGAAGTGGTGTCAAACACATTAATTACATTCCAGCCATTACAATGAGCATGTCCTCCCAAATTAAGGTGCCACCAGCCACCTGTGACACACACACACCAGTTCCACTAGCAATCAGAGCTGAGGTGAGCTGACCACACATTAGACAGAAAGACTACTGGCATAAAGCAATCAGTGGACTAGGCAGAGGAGGGGACTGGTCATTATGGTATCTCATCATCAAACCCATTTAGCACTACACTATTTGGTGGCATTCGAGGAAAAGGGAATACCTAGTCAGTTGGACAAAGGAATGCATTCAACCGAACAACCGAAACGCATTTAACCCAAATCCTCTGAATCAGAGAGGTGCGGGGAGCTGCCTTAATCGACGTTCACATCATTGCCACCCGGGGAGTAGCTGTTGCTGGAGACTAAATGCCTTGCTCAAAGGCAGAACGGCAGGTTTTTCTACCTTGCCAGCTCGGGGATTCGAACCAGAGACCTATACTGTCTATTATTTTTAGAGGTTTGGTATACGCCTCATACCAGTTAGTGTGTAATACATTTGTATGGGCATTTTGTAAAGGTGCATATAGGACCATGTTGCTTTAAACTAACTAGTTCTCAGATTGATTAAATGCAGATGAAGGAGAGAAAAAAAGAAAGCAAAATGTATATTATTGCGGTAATAAATGTGGCTGCGCAGTCTAGGAAAGTACAGAGATGTGTGTTCCTAGTGCGCAGTAGCACTGGATTAGTATCTTAGCAACCATAGACGCCACTGGTAGCTATTTTTTGTTTACCAAGCTAAACTAGAAAGTTCGTTATTATTTTTTACATAGATAGCTATAGGATGGATGTGTTACTTGAATCGAAAACAAAACCAGTTTCGACTATATCTGTGTATAGTTACATTCCACCAAGACGAACTGAACCAAAAGAGAGAACCTATTACAACAGTGACTCCAAGGTATGGGTGGTTGCTACTTGCAAGCTAACGTACTTAGCTAAACTAGCTAGCTAGAAAACCTATAGTTCTCTCTCTCCGTCTCTCTTTCTCCGTGTGTGTGTCCCTCTCACTCTTTCTCACTCTCGAACCCCTTTGTCTCTCTCCCCTCTCTCCTTTCTCCCAGCTAGCACAATTGGTTCCTTAGATGTTGTGGGAATGTACCTTTTTGGTTTCCAATTGGTTTTTGGGAACAAAGCCATACGTTTCCTGACTGAGAACAGAAGTGTGAAAATTTTGCCTGTTCTGGGAACGTTCATTTTATGTTGCAGGGAGGTTCTGAGAACGTTTTATTATTGTTCTCTGGATGTTTTGCTGGGAGGTCTTCTTAATGTTCTGAGAACATACATTTGAGGTTATTTTGAGGTTTGAATAACTTCCTTAAAACGTTAACTGAAATGTTCAATAAGACTGTCTAATTTTCCCCCAACGTCGGACACACCCTAACTTCGTACACTCTCTAGCGGTTAGAGAATTAAATCACCTCTACTCAACATTTAGATGGACTGGAAAATAACGGTACGTTTTGCGACTAAAGACACCCTTCCAGCTAGCTGACCACCGATTTTCATTGCAATTTATGTAAATTAGGTTTTGAGAGTTTTCAAAAAACTGATATACACTGCTCAAAAAAATAAAGGGAACACTAAAATAACACATCCTAGATCTGAATGAATGGAATATTCTTATTAAATACTTTTTTCTTTACGTAGTTGAATGTGCTGACAACAAAATCACACAAAAATGATCAATGGAAATCAAATTTATCAACCCATGGAGGTCTGGATTTGGAGTCACACTCAACATTAAAGTGGAAAACCACACCAAAGGCTGATCCAACTCTGATGTAATGTCCTTAAAACAAGTCAAAATGAGGCTCAGTAGTGTGTGGGCCTCCACGTGCCTGTATGACCTCCCTACAACGCCTGGGCATGCTCCTGATGAGGTGGCGGATGGTCTCCTGAGGGATCTCCTCCCAGACCTGGACTAAAGCATCCACCAACTCCTGGACAGTCTGTGGTGCAACGTGGCATTGGTGGATGGAGCGAGACATGATGTCCCAGATGTGCTCAATTGGATCCAGGTCTGGGGAACGGGCGGGCCAGTCCATAGCATCAATGCCTTCCTCTTGCAGGAACTGCTGACACACTCCAGCCACATGAGGTCTAGCATTGTTTTGCATTAGGAGGAACCCAGGGCCACCCGCACCAGCATATGGTCTCACAAGGGGTCTGAGGATCTCATCTCGGTACCTAATGGCAGTCAGGCTACCCCTGGCGAGCACATGGAGGGCTGTGCAGCCCCCCAAAGAAATGCCACCCCACACCATGACTGACCCACCGCCAAACCGGTCATGCTGGAGGATGTTGCAGGCAGCAGAACGTTCTCCATGGAGTCTCCAGACTCTGTCACATCTGTCACATGTGCTCAGTGTGAACCTGCTTTCATCTGTGAAGAGCACAGGGCGCCAGTGGCGAATTTGCCAATCTTGGTGTTCTCTGGCAAATGCCAAACGTCCTGCACGTTGTTGGGCTGTAAGCACAACCCCCACCTGTGGACGTCGGGCCCTCATGCCACCCTCATGGAGTCTGTTTCTGACCGTTTGAGCAGACACATGCACATTTGTGGCTTGCTCTAGGTCATTTTGCAGGGCTCTGGCAGTGCTCCTCCTGCTCCTCCTTGCACAAAGGCGGAGGTAGCGGTCCTGCTGCTGGGTTGTTGCCCTCCTACGGCCTCCTCCACGTCTCCTGATGTACTGGCCTGTCTCCTGGTAGCGCCTCCATGCTCTGGACACTACGCTGACAGACACAGCAAACCTTCTTGCCACAGCTCGCATTGATGTGTCATCCTGGATGAGCTGCACTACCTGAGCCACTTGTGTGGGTTGTAGACTCCGTCTCATGCTACCACTAGAGTGAAAGCACTGCCAGCATTCAAAAGGGACCAAAACATCAGCCAGGAAGCATAGGAACTGAGAAGTGGTCTGTGGTTATCACCTGCAGAACCACTCCTTTATTGGGGGTTTCTTGCTAATTGCCTATAATTTCCAACTGTTGTCTATTCCATTTGCACAACAGCATGTGAAATGTATTGTCAATCAGTGTTGCTTCCTAAGTGGACAGTTTGATTTCACAGAAGTGTGATTGACTTGGACTTACATTGTGTTGTTTAAGTGTTCCCTTTACTTTTTTGAGCAGTGTATATACACATTTTGTGGGACACGCTGCATATTGTTGTGCGATAGACACATTTAATATACAACTTTTTACCTAAATGATTCATACTCATTTATGTTAGTATTAAACTGTTCTCTACTTTCTCAAAACATACGATTAATCTGTAAAATAAATAGCGAGACATTTGGTTACAACACTGAAGAAGATGTTGGTGAAGAACCATTTTTAAGAGTCTACAGGAGGGCGCACCGGGCTACGCAATGTAAAGTTGATTGGAAGTCTAGCCAACTAGTCAACTATCTAGTAAACACTTCGGATACGAGGTTGCTGTCTCTTTTTTTGAACAAAATTAAACTGATATATCTTGCAATTGAACAAAATAGTAAGGTGGCCAATAACTGGGGACCCGTATGCTGATAATACAGGATGTATTTCTTTTGCTAAACCGCTTATCAAAAATCTGATAATAGTAATATTTCCACTAAAGTGTCAAACATGCTAATTGCTAACCCATTAGCTAACATTTTTATGACACCAATAGTCACAAAACATTGATGGCTTGATAACACTGTTGAAGTATTTCTTAAACGTTGAATATGCCGATAATAGGGGGTCCTACGCTAGGTTAGTTTGGGTTAACTGTTTTGAACTCCAAGCACAGATAGGACACATGGACATTCATTTGCTTAGGCATTAATCATGCAAACACATTTTTTTAAATATATATTTTTATTGTGACTCGGTGTCAGTGAGCTTTACACGAGCTTCTGTTTTCTATCCATGGAATTTGTCGACTGCGCCACCAGGATGGAGCTAGCATGCCATGTTTGTTTTTACTCATACAAAGGGTGCATTCGTAAATAGTTTCCAGTGTGTCAGAGTGCGCTCTGAGACATTCTTAAGTTCAGAGTGTTGTCAAATTGTCTGTTCGTAAATTCAGAGTGGTTTGCGCTTGGAACGTTCAGACCGCACACTGGACACTCTCTGGCCTAAGAGCGTTCTGACCTCACAGCGGCAGTCAAGCACCCAAGTTAACTAACCCGCAAATGGGAGAACACCTCACTCTGATGATTTTACTCGCCCAAGCAGAGCTAGTTAGGCTGTTTTCATGTTATCAAGGGTGTTAGTGACCGTAACTGTGGTGCTGGCAACAATTTAATAAATAAAAAATTCCAACATTTACTGATACCGGTCATATTCAATGAGTGCTGCGTGTTCGTAAAATGCATCAGTTATTCTGCGCTCTAGCACACTCAGATGAGTGTTCTGAAATTGGCGTAGATAGTCAGAGTAAATTACAAATGAAACCAAAGCTTTTTAGACTACTCAAACAGACCCCATTTCAAAAGAAACAAGAACTCAATCAGATCAGGTGTGGCCAATTAGTGGGTACGGCCAACACACCTGAACACACGTAACAAGATGGAGGGTAGAGCGAGTTTTGTTGAGGTTGAGAACATAATGTATACCAGTGGAGGCTGCTGAGGGGAGGACGGCTCATAATAATGGCTGGAACAGAGCAGATGGAATAGAATCAAATATACAGACATTGATGTATTGATGTATTTGATACCATTCCACTAATTCCGCTCCAGCCATTACTATGAGCCCATCCTCCCTAATTAAGGTGCCACCGACTTCCTGTGATGTATATGTTTTTAAATAGCATTCTTAGAACATTCTTAGAAAGTTATTTGACGTAACTAATGTTTTTTTTGTGGTTTTTATTGAAACTTCCCACAGAAGAATGTTGTTTCTAAGAACATGAATGAGAACATGAATTTATCTAGAAACATGAGGAAACCTGTAGGAAACGTTATGCTGAAGTACTGATATTCACACAGACGAACGCTGTTTCTTAATGTTCCCGGAACAATTTGAGAACATTACTTTCAATAGAACCATGAGGAAACCTGTAGGAAACGTTATGCTGAAGTATTGAAATTCCCACGGAAGAATGTTGTTTCAAACAATTTGAGAACATTCCCAATGTCAAACCAGTTGTGGAACTTTCCTAGAACATTAGCAAAAATTAAATTAAATGTAATCATGTTTGAACTTTTAGGAACCGTTCTGTTTAAGTAATGAAATATCAAGAAAATAACATTACTAGGTCAAGTTCCTTTAATGTGCTGAGAATGTTCCAAAGCCAAACAACTATCCTGCACCATTCCCAGAACGTTGTGGGAAGGTTGTATGCAAAATAAGCATAGGACAACAACGCTCTCACCAAGCTTTAAGAGACATATGGTTCTCAGAACGTTATGTTCTAGCTGGGCTCTCTCTCCCGTCACATTTCCCTCTCTCTTCCTGACTAGTCTTGAAAACCCGACCTGAGTCAACACAGAGACTTCACTGTGTTGCCTAGGGTCAGGTTTTCAAGATGACTCCCTCACCCCCACTCTATCTATCACACCTTTTACTTTAACAAACATAGCTAGATGGCTAGCTACGTATATCATCACTAACGTTATATCCCACTGTCTTCCACGTCCCCCCTCTGTGTTTGTCTGTCTGTCTGTCTGTCTCTCTCTCTCCATCACGCACGCACACACACACCAACCTATAATGATCCAATAATCCATAGGCACGGGAGGTATCCTTATACGACTGCATATACCGGCGGGCGGAGGGCTATGACAGCAAACTACACCGCGACGATAGAGAGCACTCCAACAGCAGGGGACTAGACTTGTACTCAGAGGTAACTAGCTAGCTACAGTGCCATATCTTAATTTGACCATCCTGTTTTTGCAGGAATTTTCCAGCACGGCAGGAAATGCAAATGTATTCAATGTCTAAAAAGGCTTCTAATTTACACTTCAACATTTCAGACTTGATTTGCCCAAACAAAAATGTATCAACCCCTACAAAAAAAAATCTACATTTATTGTAATCCACGTAATAATTTACATTCTCTGTTGCTGCAGGATTATTTTCCTGCTGTGAGAAAGTGGGTCAAATTAAGATATGGCATCTGTACAGTAACACCTGTTGCTCCTGCGCTGATCTAAGTAGGTGGTGTTAGGATTTGGGGAGGGTAAAGTGGTATAGCAGCCTCCCTGTATGCCCTGATACGGTTATTATGACCACCACTATGATGTGTACTAAAACCATAGTGTGCTATAACTTGCCTATCTATACCAAGGGTTTTGGACCTTCGTGGCACAGGTGTTAGTGCACTCACTCTGAAACCAGAGTTTAAGTCCCTAGATCTCTGCCTATGACAATTCCTATCAGCTATATTTGAATAGCCTGTTATTAATCCAGACCAAATCTAGCTGTATCGTTTCACGGTAAGGTCTACTACACCTGTTGTATTTGGCGCAAGCGACAAACAAAGTTTGATTTGATATTTTTTGTGGTTTCGTGAAACTAGTCATACATTTTCCCAGTTGACAGTCTGTTTGACCCGCAGCAGGTGTGGCAGCATCTGCACTAGCCGACAAGCCATACGTGAACAGGTTGTTATGGGAGTAAATATAGCGAGCAGCTGGCTGTCACTGTATGCCACTGGTGGTTGTTAGCGAGGTGGAAGTTTCCCAACACTTTCTGTGCTGAAACTATGTCAGTCATTATGCTTGTCAGGTAGGAAGCAGCACCAGTGGTGGGTCTAGTTTCTGAGTCAGTGAAAGTGGAGAAGTTGACTAGCTAAGTGAGTGGACAAACACACACACTTGTGAAGTGAATGGGCTGCACTCACTGTAGAGAGGTTTAATTACAGTAATGTTAAGTCTTACCTTTCTGAGAGTAATTCTGCGCTCAATGACAACTCATGGTGTGAACTGGAGGAGATCCATTTTAAACCCACAGATATGATCAAACTCAGCTACAGCATCAACCCACCTCCAATTACAGGTATAAAACACAGAGATTATATATAGAATTGTATGGGTGTAAAGCTGTGTAATGGTGTCTGGTAAGGTGTTAAACATCTAAATGATTAACCCGCTCTCCCCCTTTTCTGCTCTCTCTCATTCACCATCATCCTCTTTTCTCTCACTTTCTCCTATCTTTATTACCCTTTCCTCCTTCTCAGCTCATTCCCTGTTTCTCTTCTCTTTCAGGAGTCTTCCAGACCTGCACCAGTCTTGTCCTCATCAGAGTATGGAAGACGCCTGCCTCCTGCCCTCTACAAACCTGGCAGGCAGTTTGCCCGCATCTCTCACATCCACACCGAGTTCTTCAGGAAAAACGGGATCACACGCAATTTTGAGGAGGGATACGGATCAGTGGTTCCTGTGTGAGGAAGTCCGTATTCCCAACACCAGAGATAGAGTGGGAGCAGTGAGGGAGGGAGAGTAATGGTTTTATCAATGTGAATATGTATGGGCACAACAACACACCCAACTGTTGCGTAGTAAAGATATTTAAAGATATAGATCATTATAGAAATAGAGATATATTTAAAGAGAGATTATATATTTTAAGATGGATAAAATAAAAAAAGTTTTTTAAAAATAATTATAATATATATATATATATATATATATATATATATATATATATATATATAGCTATATATATTATAAAATCAGATTACATATTTTAAAATACAAAGATTGTAACTAGACATTATGGCTCACATGTTTGTGACATACATAATAAAGTACAATATTTGATCAAAATACCTGTTTATCAAACTACTTTGTGAAATGCAATCATAAATAGGCACATTGGTTCAGTTATATACAAATGGTTTTAATGAGTAAGAAAATGATGCCGTCAAAACATGGAAACGTTCTCCTGTTCTTGATGTAGTTTTTTGGTTTTCTCACAAAAGTCCAGTAGCTCTTGATTCCCGGCTGCTCTTGAGGTCCACATACATTGCTCTTTGCTTGACAGAAGCTCTGCTCAAGAGCTTAGAGATAGGTTAGCTATAGAAGGTTTGGCAAACTACTGTTCATGTTGACACCAGTTTTTTTTTCCCATTCTGACTAAAAGTACTGTAATGATGAAAGGACTATTGGTGCCAAGATGGCTCTGACTAGAATCCTGACACATACTCTCAATATCTGTCTCTGCACTGCACCACACAACCATTCGGGCAGCCATTGAAATCCACTAAAGCTAGAAATTCCCGTTGCGCACAGATCTAGGATCAGCTTATCCTAAACACGGGGGACGGGGATGCAAAACTGACCTAAGATCAGCATCTAAGGACGACTGTAACCTATGAAGTCCAGCCACTACTGTAACCAGCTAAGGAGGGACGATGCAGGTAATACTGTATGTACAGCCGTCTGTCTGTTGTCTGCCTTCTGTCTGGTTCAGATGAAGTGGTCTGGGAGTTACTGTTGTAAACAAGGAGTCTTGACAGATACGTTCTATTACAGCAGGCAGTTTTGAATGTGTTTGTGTGTGTGTGATTGTATAAGTCCTTGTATGTGTGTGTGTATGTGCTGTATTTGTGCATGCACGTATGTGTGTCGGGTTGGAACCAAAGTTATTTTCCAATTATTTCATTCTGAACAGAACCGTTTTTTTTCGTTCCGTTACACTGTTCCGACCAGCAAAATAAAGTTCTGAACCGGTTCAAAGCTGAAAGTACAGGTTGATATCGTTTCTTTCGGTTCCTTTTTTAACTACTTTATTTACTATTAATTACTTTACCAATCATTGTGGATAGAGCAGGCAAGCTAGTTGATTCCATGCGTGATGGACAGACAAGTGTAGCCTATGGCGCAAGATGCGACTGAAATTTTGTGGGTGGGAAGAGAGCAAGATAGGGTTGAGGAGGCTTGAAGCGCAGGACATCTTGTTATGACATGCATTATCTGAATTAGGTTCACATAATTATACCTAGGCGGAGCGGCTTCTATGGAGAAATATTGAATGTCCTTTGCGCTAACTAGCTAACAAGCTTGAGCTAGCTAGCTAACTGACATGCGCCACCAGAATTAAAAACACATCTTACCTTTTTGTAAGGTTTAATCATTTCAACGAAAAGGTGATAACCAGGCCTATAGTATTGTACTAATACAGGCAGGGAGCAGGTCTCGAACCAACGACCTTCTAGCCCGAAGTCCAGCGCACTATCGACTGTGCCGCAAAAGAATGCTGAAGCGGCATAGTCGATATCCACGCTTATAAACCCAGGGTTGTTATAGTATCCTTAACTAGTATTGATAAAGTTAATCAATTCTTCTCTAGCTAATAAAAATTATCTCTCCCTATCTTCTGAATCACGCTTGTAAAATTATTATTGGGGGGGGGGGGGGGGACTAGGAAAAAAAACAGTTTGGATCACTTTCGTTCCCGGTTCCGTTTCTGTTCCTTGACAAATGTAGTTATTTACCGGTTTGAAGCCCTGATGTGTGTGCAAGTCCATTTGTGTGTATGTGAATGCATGTGTTTGTATAGTTTAAGAGTGTGTGTGTGTGGGCACTCTTGCGGACATGTGTGTGTAAATTGCTCAGTGTATGATGTTCAAGGCATCACAGTCCCTTGCGACAGCGATCTGGTCATCTCTGTGTGTACGAAGAAGGTCTTGAGCTCTCCTTCCCCTTCACATTGATGATGCCGCGACATGAACACATGTAGCCCAGCGTCAACAGGATACGACTCGTCTCCTCGGTTACCTGGAAGCAGCGAAAACACAAATCACATGTCGGCAGAAAATTCCATAGAATTCCATATTGAACTTTTAATAGGATCTCTGTGGTAAATGTAATATTTTATATTAATAACTAAAGACTTAATCAGGAAATAGTCAACAATAGTCGAAGAGTGGCTTTGAGTATACTGTATAGTTCTATATTATTATACATCTACATTTGCATAACGTCTTCTCTGTACCTGTATACCATATTCATTAACCTTGACCTAGTTCTGCAGCGACCACTAGTGGTACAAAATAAAACTGCATGCAGCTGGTATTATTTTAGCGTTACTATTAGTGTAGCTGTATTCTAAATGTATGAATTGATTACCTGTATTTTCCCCAGTACCCCAGTACTCTCCATCCGGCTGGCCACATTAACACTGTTCCCCCAGATGTCATACTGAGGCTTTTGCGCTCCGATCACCCCCGCAATCACCGGACCATGGTTTATCCCTGACACAACCAGGAAGAGGGGTTAGAGGCCCCATGTAAGACAAACTGTACCAGTCTCACTCACTCACTCACTCACTCACTCACTCACTCACTCACTCACTCACTCACTCACTCACTCACACATACCAACTCGTAGCCTGAAGTCATTGAAGGAGTGTTTGTTGATGACATCTAGTTTCCCGACCAAGGCGAAGGCAAACTCCATCATGGTGCCAATGTGCATGTACTGACGGTCATGCTCCTGAGAGAGAAAGATAGTGTAAGGAGAGAGAGAGGGGGAAGCAGAGAGAGGAAACAGAGAAATGGTAATGTAGAGAGATACGAAATAGACAGAAAAGAACAGGAGAGGGAAGAGATGACAGGGAGTGTTGTTTAGCACCACCATACAGCTCTACACCTGTAATTGGAGGTGGGTTGATGCTGTAGCTGAGTTTGATTATTTCTGTGGGTTTAAAATCTATCTCCTCCTATTCACACCATGAACTGTCATTGAGAGGAAAAAGGTCATTTATCCCTACAGTTATGCGTGTGTGTGTCATGTACCTGTGTGTATTCAGGTCCAGGTGTAGCGTTGAGCCCAGTAGCAGCCATGTAGGTGCTGCCAATAGTCTTTATCTTCTCCACCCCGCTGAATTTAGGCTTGGACAGGAGCTGTCACACACAGAGAGAGAGGTTAGAACTTAGGCTTGGACAGGAGCTGTCACACACAGAGAGAGAGGTTAGAACTTAGGCTTGGACAGGAGCTGTCACACACAGAGAGAGAGGTTAGAACTTAGGCTTGGACAGGAGCTGTCACACAGAGAGAGAGAGTTAGAACTTAGGCTTGACAGCAGCTGTCACACAGAGAGAGAGGTTAGAACTTAGGCTTGGACAGGAGCTGTCACACAGAGAGAGAGGTTAGAACTTAGGCTTGGACAGCAGCTGTCACACAGAGAGAGAGGTTAGAACTTAGGCTTGCACAGGAGCTGTCACACAGAGAGAGAGGTTAGAACTTAGGCATGGACAGCAGCTGTCACACAGAGAGAGAGGTTAGAACTTAGGCTTGGACAGGAGCTGTCACACAGAGAGAGAGGTTAGAACTTAGGCTTGGACAGGAGCTGTCACACAGAGAGAGAGGTTAGAACTTAGGCTTGGACAGCAGCTGTCACACAGAGAGAGAGGTTAGAACTTAGGCTTGGACAGCAGCTGTCACACAGAGAGAGAGAGATTAGAACTTAGGCTTGGACAGGAGCTGTCACACAGAGAGAGAGGTTAGAACTTAGGCTTGGACAGCAGCTGTCACACAGAGAGAGAGGTTAGAACTTAGGCTTGGACAGCAGCTGTCACACACAGAGAGAGAGAGGTTAGAACTTAGGCTTGGACAGCAGCTGTCACACAGAGAGAGAGAGGTTAGAACTTAGGCTTGGACAGGAGCTGTCACACACAGAGAGAGAGGTTAGAATTTAGGCTTGGACAGGAGCTGTCACACAGAGAGAGAGAGGTTAGAACTTAGGCTTGGACAGGAGCTGTCACACAGAGAGAGAGAGGTTAGAACTTAGGCTTGGACAGCAGCTGTCACACAGAGAGAGAGAGGTTAGAACTTAGGCTTGGACAGGAGCTGTCACACACAGAGAGAGAGGTTAGAACTTAGGCTTGGACAGGAGCTGTCACACAGAGAGAGAGAGGTTAGAACTTAGGCTTGGACAGGAGCTGTCACACAGAGAGAGAGATTAGAACTTAGGCTTGGACAAGAGCTGTCACACAGAGAGAGAGAGGTTAGAATTTAGGCTTGGACAGCAGCTGTCACACAGAGAGAGAGAGGTTAGAACTTAGGCTTGGACAGAAGCTGTCACACAGAGAGAGAGAGGTTAGAACTTAGGCTTGGACAGGAGCTGGTACACAGAGAGAGAGAGAGGTTAGAATTTAGGCTTGGACAGGAGCTGTCACACAGAGAGAGAGGTTAGAACTTAGGCTTGGACGGGAGCTGTCACACACAGAGAGAGAGAGGTTAGAACTTAGGCTTGGACAGCAGCTGTCACACAGAGAGAGAGAGAGGTTAGAACTTAGGCTTGGACCGGAGCTGTCACACAGAGAGAGAGGTTAGAACTTAGGCTTGGACAGGAGCTGTCACACAGAGAGAGAGAGGTTAGAACTCAGGCTTGGACAGCAGCTGTCACACAGAGAGAGAGAGAGGTTAGAACTTAGGCTTGGACAGGAGCTGTCACACAGAGAGAGAGAGAGAGGTTAGAACTTAGGCTTGGACAGGAGCTGTCACACAGAGAGAGGGAGGTTAGAACTTAGGCTTGGACAGGAGCTGTCACACAGAGAGAGAGAGGTTAGAACTTAGGCTTGGACAGCAGCTGTCACACAGAGAGAGAGAGAGAGGTTAGAACTTAGGCTTGGACAGGAGCTGTCACACAGAGAGAGAGAGGTTAGAACTTAGGCTTGGACAGCAGCTGTCACACAGAGAGAGAGAGGGGTTAGAACTTAGGCTTGGACAGGAGCTGTCACACACACACACACACACACACACACACACACACACACACACACACACACAGAGAGAGAGCAGCAATCTCGAAGTGAGGATGGAAGTGAACTTCAGTAGTGATGATTTCAAGAACTTATCTTCAATGAAAAGATCATGATCACAAGAAAACAAATGAAAGATTCCTCTTTGAATATGTGTATTTTTCCAAAACTCAGTTGTCCTGAATCTGCACAGAACTGCAAAGACTTCAGATCAATGGAGACACTTGAGTTTTTGAATCCTGACACATTCACGAAAATATTCATGGCCTCTAAACCTTCCAGCTGTCTACTGGACCCTATTCCAACTAAACTAATGAAGGAGCTACTGCCTGTGCTTGGCCCTCCTATGTTGAATTTAATAAACGTCTCTCTATTCTCCGGATGTGTACCAAACTCACTAAAGGAGCCAGGAATAAAGCCTCTCCTGAAAAAGCTAAATCAGCCTATAATCGAATCTCCCATAAAAAATAAAGCTGTTGCTCAGATACTCACTTCCATCTTGAAGACAAATAATGTATACATAACACTACAGTCTGGTTTTAGACCCCATCATAGTACTGAGACCGCACTCGTGAAGGTGGTAAATTACTTTTGAATGGCGTCAGACCAAGGCTCTGAGTCTGTCCTCAATCACCACATTCATTCAGAGAGATTGGATATTGGTCTACACGGACAAGTTCTTGCCTGGTTTAGATCTGTCGGAAAGATATTAGTTCGTCTCTGTGGATGGTTTGTCCTCTGACAAATCAATGGTAAGTTTCAGTGTTCCTCAAGGTTCTGTTTCAGGACCAGTATTGTTTTCCCTATACACTGAGTATACAAAACATTAAGAACACCTGCTCTTTCCATGACATAGACTGAACAGCTGAATCCAGGTGAAAGCTATGATTCCTTATGTTAAATCCACTTCAATCAATTGAGATGAAGGGGACGATACAGGCTAAAGAAGGATTTTTAAGCCTTGAGACAATTGAGACAGATTGTGTATATGTGCCATTCAGAGGATGAATGGGCAAGACAAAATATTGAAATGCCTTTGAACGGGGTATGGTAGTAGGTGCCAGCCGTACCGGTTTGTTCCAAGAACTGCAACGCTGTTGGGTTTTTCACACTCAACAGTTTCCTGTCTATATCAGTAGCTTGACACTATCAGTAGCTTGACACTACTGTGGGAAGCATCGGAGTCAACTTGGGCCAGCATCCCTGTGGAATGCTTTCGACACCTTGTAGAGTCCATGCCCCTAAGAATTGTGTCTGTTCTGAGGGAAAAATGGGGGGTGCAACTCAATATTAAGAAGATGTTCCTAATGTTTGGTATACTCAGTCTATATGCTACCTCGTGGCTACCTCTTACCTCTTGGTGATGTCAACATAATGTCAACTTTCACTGCTATACAGACGACACACACATTTTCAATAAAACTTGGTGAAGCCCCAAAATTCCCTACCCTGGAAGCCTGTGTTTCAGACGTAAGGTAGTTGATGGCAACAAATGTTTTTCTTTTAAAATCGGACAAAACAGAGATGCTAGTTCTAGGTCCCGAGAAACAAAGAGATCTGCTGTCGGATCTGAGAATGAATCTTGACGGTTGTACATTCGTCTGAAATAAAACTGTGAAGGACCTCGGTGTTACTCTGGACCCTGATCTCTCTTTTGACAAACATATCCATCTTCTTAACATTCCAAAATCTGAAACGTTTTGTCCAAAAATTATGCAGCAATGCTAATCCATGCTTTTGTCACTTCAGGATTAGACTACTGCAATGCTCTACTCTCTCTGGCTACGCGGATAAGGCACTAAATAAACTTCAGCTAGTGCTAAATACGGCGTATAGAATCTTGACTAGTACCAAAACAATCGATCATATTACAGTGTTATCCTCTCCACCGGCTTCCTATTAAGGCTAGGGCTGATTTCAAGGTTTTACTGCTAACATACAAAGCTTTACATGGACTTGTTCCTACCTATCTCTCCGATTTGGTCCTGCCGTACATACCTACACATATGCTATGGTCACAATGGATGCAGGCCTCCTTATTGTTCCTACACAGATGTGTGACAGAAGTGATAAGAAACCAATGAGGACCGAGTAACTCACCTCGTCAAAGTCAGCGATGATCTCGTTGAGGAGTCTGAGACATTCCAGGCCTTCCTTGTTGACGTCTGACTCTGTGTAGAACTCCTTAAAGTCTGGGATGGAGGCGAACATCACACATACTGACTCATACGACTGGTGGTACAGATCCTAGAGAAGCAAACACACAGACACAGGTCAGTGGAATGGATCAATGCAATTCCAAAATAGGGTTAGAATGTGTGGTTCTAAAGTTAGTACTAGAATGCATTTATTTTGTGTCTTCTAGAAACACGGCCGGCCCGCTCATTATGCAGGATTAAGGCGGCCACCTATGGTGGCAGATTGACGAGGGCGGCATTTTCTGAGCTAAACTGTCCAAGACGCTCTTCCAACAACAACAGCACATTAACCTCACTTAATTCTGCCCAAAAACAATGATAATTTCTCTCAACCAGTGGCATAAGGGCTTTTTAGATGAGCACGAGCCAATGTCTTTTGGACGTCTGTTTTTAGTCCTGTCCAGATGTATTTTTTTTGTATTTTACAAACAGTAGGCTTACCACATAGATGGGCATTCATAAGTCCATTTCAGACAAACCTGTAGACTACACCTCAGTAAGCACAGACAGACGCCTTTTGTTTGTATTTTTTTGGTGCAATTCCGGACCGGCTTTGATTTCCGCATCCACGGATATGTTTGGTTCAGATATTGTCCGGTCTTGACCAGCCTTGATTTGGCCCAAACATAGAAGACTAGAAATAAAAATTTAAAACTTTCATTCAGAACTGAACATTAACTTGAATTAAACATCTGGAAAATAAGTATTTTTCAACGTCCGGAGAATATGCCTTTTCAACGTCCTAAAAAAAATATTTTTCACCTTTCATTCAAAACCTAAATTGAACCTAACTTCAATGTCAGGAAAATACATCTGCTTACTGGGACTAATCTAGTTTTGCGAAGCAAATTTTTTGGTCTCGCCTATTGCGGCAGAACAGCAGGGACCAGCCCTGTCTTGAAAGAGTTCTAGAATAAGAATTTGTTTTGTTCTGTGGTTCTGAGTTCTCAAGGTTATATTCTGTGAATGGTCGCTGCCCCACCTCATTCTTCCAGTTGCGTCCCAGGAAGTGTTCTGCGACGTGGGCAGGTAGAACGTTCTCCAGTAGAACCCTGTTGAGGTTCTCCATGGTCTCGATCTCCTCACACTCTCTCTTGAACTTGTCCCTCCACAGGAAGTCCAACCTACAGTAATATTCATTCTGTTAACAGGAGGACACAGAGACGGTAAAGATACGGTGGTCATAAAGTCAATAATAAATCATGTTCTTTTACTCTCTTAAATGACTACGCTTGAGTAAAGGTTTACCAATAATAGCACCAACTATGTGATGGTCTTTTATTACTGTAAATGTAGGTGATGCATTTTCAGGAATTTGCTGAACTTATCAAGTTGAAAGGAGACTGGTCTTGACTCACTACTCACTATACTTATGAAACGATGTAAGAGAAGAACAGAACACATGGGTCAAACACATTGTTCTCAAAGTGAAATGTATTTGAATTGTCCACTTGGAGATTCACTGCTTCACATTCTCATAACTTTAACGACATGGAAAAAGAAAATAATACTTTTGGCATTTTTCTCCCCCATAGGGAGAATCTAAAGGCGGAATAAGAGATTCCGTCCAAAATGGCAATATTTTCCCTATAGTGCACCACTTTTGACAAGGTCCCTGCTCAAAACTAGTGAACTATTATAGGGATTAGGGTGCCATTTGGGACGCAAACTATCTCACCAACTGACCCTTCAGAGCATGTTTTGTATTCATGGGAAATGAACGCTCTGGTAATAAGACACTAAAGCAGAGGATAGCAGCGTTGCTGTCTTCGCTTCAGGGAGCGCTGAACACCAGCCTGATTAGCATAAAGTAGGCGCTGGTTTCTCATTGGTTATCCACACCTGGGGGACTTCTAAACATGTCTAAATAGGTCAGCCGGGTGCCGAGATGAAGGTCAAAACGCCCGGGGTGTGTGTGTGTGTGTGTGTGTGTGTGTGTGTGTGTGTGTGTGTGTGTGTGTGTGTGTGTGTGTGCTCTCTGTATTAGACCTTATGGCTACCTGTGGGCTAGCAGCTACGTACGTGTGTGTGTGTGGGTGCTAGCTAGGTCATCCTTGTGAAGAGTTGAGAAGGCCTAGTAACTAGGCCAGGCAGGAACAGTGGTATTATGAGAGGCTGTTTAGTAGGCAACTAGCTAATGATGGTTAATTAATGAATCATTCATCTGTTCTTCATTACCTCATGTTTACAGCCAGATGCTGCAAGGGAGGACAATTTAACACCTCCAGAAAGGATTTAAAATAAAGAAACGTTTAAAATACAGCTAACCAAATACTGCAATTAAATTAGACATGTGCGTCATCCCCAAACACAGCCCCTACCCTTCTGGTGACTATAACCCAGTTTGACAACAGGGGGAACTGTATGGGCCAGCTCTTGTCCACTGGGGATGGTATATTTGGGTACACAAGACTCTCCAGGACATCTGAATCGGAACAGCTGTGATGGATGGTACCCCAGAGCAGTGGCATAGGCAGAAATCTGTTGATGCCAGCGCCAGCAAAAATCATTCAATTATCATGAAAGCCTACCCTGTACCTTACACAGCTAATTCTCCAGTGTCAAATTGAACACTGGCCCAGTGTCTATACGTGTCCACACTTTTGAGTGTTAAATTAATACTGTTCTTAGTACTGATGATGTTACACTTTGTCAGTGTTAGGGAATTAAGTATTATGCAATAGTACCTCATATATTATTTTAACACCAGGAAGTACATATAGTTTACACCAATGGTGTTATGCAAAAACACCTTATAAAGTTTTTATTTTTTGAATTACTTTTTAAATTTTATTTTAATTATACCCCCTTTTCGTGGTATCCAATTGTTAGTAGTTACTATCTTGTCTCATCGCTACAACTCCCGTACAGGCTCGGGAGAGAGGAAGGTCGAAAGCCATGCTTCCTCCGAAACACAACCCAACCAAGCCGCACTGCTTCTTAACACAGCGCGCATCCAACCCGGAAGCCATCCACACCAATGTGTCGGAGGAAACACCGTGCACCTGGCGACCTGGTTAGCACGCACTGCGCCCGGCCCGCCACAGGAGTCGCTAGTGCGCGATGAGACAAGGATATCCCTACTGGCCAAACTCTCCCTAACCCGGATGATGCTGGGCCAACTGTGCGTCGCCCCAGGGATCTCCCGGTCGCGGCCGGCTGCAACAGAGCCTGGACTCGAACCCAGAGTCTCTGGTGGCACAGCTAGCACTGTGATGCAGTGCCCTAGACCACTGCACCACCTGGGATTAAAGTATTTTTAACACTAGGAAGTGTTTTAACACTAGTGTATAAAACATTTGGAACACCTTCCGAATATTGAGTTGTACCTGCCTCTTTTGCCCTTAGAACAGCCTCAATTCATCAGGGCATGGACTCTACAAGGTGTCGAAAGCTGGCCCATTTTGACTCCAATGCTTCCCACAGTTGTGTCAAGTTGGCTGGATGTCCTTTTGGTGGTGGACCATTTTTGATACACATAGGAAACTGTTGAGTGTGAAAAACCCAGCAGTGCTTCAGTTTCTGACACAATCCCCATTTAAAGGCACTTAAATATTTTGTCTTGGCCATTCATCCTCGAAATGGCACACATACACAATTCATGTCTCAATTGTCTCAAGGCTTAAAAATCTTCTCTAGAGTCTATTTCTGCACCGGTGCGTAAATCTAAGTAACATAACACAAAAAAATCCCCATCAAATCTCAAAGTTTTTAAGCTATAGATATCTGTGGTGGGAAGTGGCCAAGCTACAGCGGTGTTTGTCAGACCATGAGACATCCCGAAAATCGCTCTTCTCATGAAAACGTCTGACTTGCAAACTAATATGACCACTCTATGGAAAGATGAGATGCTCATGAACAAGATGGTGGTCTACGGCCCCTACAAGCCCCACGGAACCGTCAATGTGCCAACTTTTGTTTGTAGCACCTGAACTGTTTTGGCCACAAACTAATGTGACCCCACTGTGGATAGGTGTGATTCTCACAAATACGAGGACGTTCTCCATTTTGCTCGATGACTCCCAGCAGTGTCACGGAGCTCATCTGAAGATAACTGGTACCGGTTGAAAAAAATAATGGAAGTATGGAGGTAGTTTTAAGAATGAACCTGTCTCATCTCCTTCATCAACACGAATTGAAGTGGATTTAACAAGTGACAATAAAACCTAATTTAGTATTTTTAACCATTACACTAAGAGGTTTGTATCTCTTGACAAGGTCACTCAGTGTTGGGTTAAGGACATTACAATAATATTTAAAGTCTTTATCGCCACATGCTCTTATATAAGCGTCTATAAAGACTTCGGAACCGGCAGCAGACATGCTCAAACTTGTAGTATTTGCTATTTTATTAGGATCCCCAATTAGACTCTTCCTGGGGTCTAAACAGGAAACAAAACACACTAGATGAAATACATAATATGCATAATATAATAACATAATATACATAATTGACATAATATACAGTGCCTTTGTTAAGTATTCAGACCACTTGACTTTTTCCACATTTTATTACGTTACAGCCTTATTCTAAAATGGATTAAATTGTTTTTCCCCCTCATCAATCTACACATGATACCCCATAATGACAAAGCAAAAACAGTTTTTTAGAAATGTTGTCAAATTGATAAAAAAATAAAGATATTGAAATATCACATTTACTTAAGTATTATTTACTCAAAACTTTGTTGAAGCACATTTGGCAGCGATTACAGTCTTCTTGGGTATGACGCTACAAGCTTGGCACACCTGTATTTGGGGTGTTTCTCCCATTCTTCTCTGCAGATCCTTTCAAGCTCTGTCAGGTTGGATGGGAACGTTGCTGCACAGCTATTTTCAGGTGTGTTGAGAGATGTTCGATCGGGTTCAAGTCTGCGTTCTGCCTGGGCTGCTGTTTTGTCTTGACTGTGTGCATAGGGTCATTGTCCTGTTGGAAGGTGAACCTTTGCCGCAGTCTGAGGTCCTGAGTGCTCTGAAACAGGTTTTCATCAAGGATCTCTCTGTATTTTGCCATCTTTGCCACGATCCTGACTAGTCTCCCAGTCCCTGGCTCTGAAATACTTCCCCACAGAATGATGCTGCCAGTGGTGGGAAAAGTACCCAATTGTCGTACTTGAGTAAAAGTAAAGATACCTTAATATAAAATGACTCAAGTAAAATTGAAAGTCACCCAGTAAAATTCTACTTGAGTAAAAGTCAAAAAATATTTGGTGTTAAATATACTTAAGTATCAAAAGTAAAGGTTAAAGTACAAATGATTTATAAAAAAAAACATATTAAGCAAACCAAACGGCACAATTTTCTTGTTTTTTAAATTTAAGGATAGCCTGTGGCACACTCCAACACTCAGACCTAATTTACAAACAAAGCATTTGTGTTTAGTGAGTCCGCCACATCAGAGGCAGTACGGATGACTAGGGATGTTGTCTTGATAAGTGTGTGAATTTAACCATTTTCTGTCTTGCTAAGCATTCAAAATGTAACAAGGACTTTTGGGTGTCAGGGGAAACGTATGGAGCAAAAAGTACATTATTTTCTTTAGGACAGACACCCCAAAAAATACTTAGTAAGTAGTATTTTAAAGTATATTTACTTAAGTACTTTACACCACTGGATGCTACCGTAGGGATGGTGCCAGGTTTCCTCCAGACATGACGCTTGGCATTCAGGCCAAAGAGTTCAATCTTGGTTTCATCAGACCAGAGAATCTTGTTTCTCATGGTCGGGGGGTCTTTATGTGCCTTTGGCAAACCCTAAGCAGCGGTCATGTGCCTTTTACTGAGGAGTGGCTTCCGTCTGGCCACTTTATCATAAGGCCGGAATGGTGGAGTGCTGCAAAGAGGATTGTCCTTCTGGAAGGTTCTCCCGTCTCCACAGAGGAACTTTAGAGCTCTGTCAGAGTGACCATTTGGTTTTTGGTCACCTCCCTGACCAAGGCCCTTCTCCCCTGATTGCTCAGTTTGGCCGAGCGGCCAGCTCTACGAAGAGTCTTGGTGGTTCTAAATTTCTTCCATTTAAGGATGATGGAGGCCACTGTGTTCTTGGAGACCTTCAATGCTGCACACATTTTTTGGTACCTTTCCCCAGATCTGTGGCTCGACACAATCCTGTCTCGGCGCTCTATGGACAATTCCTTCGACGTCGTGGCTTGGTTTTTGCTCTGACATGCACTGTCAACTGTGGGACCATATCGACAGGTGTATGCCTTTCCAAATCATGTCCAATCAATTGAATTTACCAGGTGGACTTCGATCAAGTTGTAGAAACATCTCAAGGAAGATCAATGGAAACAGGATGCACATGAGCTCAATTTCGAGTCTCATAGAAAAGGGTCTAAAAACGTATGGTAAATGAGGTATTTCTAAACACCTGTTTACGCTGCAACTCCTCAATAGGCTCGGGAGCATGTCCCGACTGGCCGCCTACTTCTTAACACACTGCTCGCTCAACCCAGAAGTCAGCCACACTAATGTGTCGGAGGAAACACTGTTCAACTGACGACTGTCAGCTTACAGGTGCTCGGCCCACCACAAGGAGTCACTAGAGCGTGATGAGCCAAGGAAAGCCTCCCCTGCCAAACCTATCTCAAAACCGGACGGTGCCGACCTTTGGGGCTCCCGGTCACAGCCAGCTGTGGGATCAAACCCTAAGATGTAGTGCCTTAGACCGTTGCACCACTAGGGACCCCTCTTCTGTTTCTGCCTCATGCTTCAGAAACAGAAGATAGCTCAATACAATGCAAAATATATAAAAATGGCTGTATCTTTTCACTTTAATTAACATAACCATAGACCACTTAAACTGGTACAACACCTCCACTGACAGGTGGCCAAAAATACATAATTGAAATCCATGCCCCTACTAAACCACACCCCAATATAATTTCCCAGTGTGCCTTGCCTTTTCGAATGAATTGTAGATTTATAACCCATGAATGTATTTGTTAGTGACAGAGACATGGTTGTTGAATTTGTTATTTTAAAATGTTCAGTTCTGTGGATTTCACCGAGTGAGTTCCAACTGTAGGCTAATGTTATCATTAAAATGAAACTGTTCATGACAATACATTACATATATCATAAGGCCTTACTTTGATGGCCATGTTTTACCCCAACACAGTGGTGTTAGGAACCTACTAGTTTACAGGCCACATCAGGCCTGCAAGTTACATTATGCTGGCTTGAAAAGTTATCTGTTATTCCTATTGGCCCACCCAGGCCGACCCATGCCGCAAAGAAGAAACAGTACAACACCCCCCTATCTCTCTCTGTCTTCCATCTGTGTGAACTACTGAATTCTATTTTCACCTGCCACCACTGAAGCAGGCAGAAGTCAGTTGTTACATAGTCACTACATGGTTATTCCATAGCTATAACAGGTACCTGTCGTGCTAACACCAGTAGAGTGATGAAGAAGATGAAGAGAGAAACAGAACCCATCGTCTTCAGATCCTTTAGAATGCCTGGCCTGCGGAGAGAGGGATGAGTAGAGAGAGAAAAAGAGATGAAAGAAAGAAAGAAAGAAAGAACAACAACAAAAGAATGAGTCTGTCCCCAGCTGAAAGCTCAACTTTCTATAGATGTAATAACTTCATGGGTCTCAGGAGTGAATTTCCTCCTCTGCCCCCCCCCCCCTCTCTTTCGCTCCCTCTTTCTTTAACTGTTCCTCATATCAGAAAAATCAATTCCACTCTATCAACACAAAAACCCAATATCATAGAACGTCAGTCATGATTGCAGCAACAATTACCCCGGCAAAAAAGTTATATTCCATAGCGACAACTTTTGATTGACAGTTGAGAGGAATATTGACAGACATTCCGTAATAAGTTCTGGCCTATTATTACACCGATCACAGAGAGGGCAGGAGCAGTGTTAAAGAGATTCTCCGGTACTTTTGTATACTTAAGACAGTAGTTCTGAAAGTAGCGCTCACAATTACACACTATGTCACATATGTGCAGATATGTGCACCACATCAATGCTCTCTTTCTCCCTCTGCTGTGTGTGCATGATAGCCTCTTACTAGCTGTCACTCATATGGCAAGGGGCTGCTAGGGGGCTGACTGGCATTGGGGAACAATTGTGCAGCACAGGTTCCAGAAAAATAGTTGCTTTCAAACTAGGGATTTCATGGCTAATTGAGGTGAGACAGTAATTCTGCTCATAAAGTATGCATATATATACTACGCATTGACACATCCAGCCAAAAGCGGGAGGTTTAACAAATGTATGTGTGCGCACAGCAAAATCAATGGTGTTCGTTTAACTCAGAAAGTGTCAAATGTACACTATTTTCAGTGACGTAGTATATACAGTCCCACTGAGCTGGTGTTAAAATAACACTTTTGAAATTGTTAAAGATTTAACTCTATTGCAGTGTCCCCCTTTTAAATGAACTTGATTGTGATGTTTGCATAACTCTACTGTTGTCACGTTCTGACCTTTATTTCCTTTGTTTTGTATTTATTTAGTCTGGTCAGGGCGTGAGTTGGGTGGGCAGTCTATGTTTGTTTTTCTATGTTTTGGGGTATTTCTATGTTTCGGCCTAGTATGGTTCTCAATCAGAGGCAGGTGTCATTAGTTGTCTCTGATTGAGAATCATACTTAGGTAGCCTGGGTTTCACTGTGTGTTTGTGGGTGATTGTTCCTGTCTCTGTGTTTTGCACCAGATAGGGCTGTTTTGGGTTTTCACGTTTCTTGTTTTTGTTAGTTTGTTAGTTTGTTCATGTGAAGTGATTTATTAAAACATGAATCAAAATAACCACGCTGCGCTTTGGTCCGCCTCTCCGTCAATGGAAGAAATCCCTTACAACTGTAGAGTGATACACAACACCTAGAGTGTAAAACATAACACTTGGACTCACTTTGCTTAGTGTGGACACTGTTACACTTTCCCAGTGAAGGAAATTAACACCTGTAGTGTTACAGGAATTTTTGGGTGTTGTTTTAACACTGTATGGTGTAAAGTCTAATATGCGTACTTCCCAGTGTGCCTTTATTTCAGAGTGAATTGCTGAGTTACCACCCATGACTGTATTTGTTAGTGACGGAGACTTTCCTTTTAAAGGCCTGTGGCTTTCTTCAAGTAGGTACCTAGAAGAATGCCATAATTAAAATTTAATGATATGACAATACATATATCATAAGGCCTTACTTTGATGGCCTAGTTTTACCCTAACACAGTGGTGTTAGGAAACTCCTGGTTTACAGGCCACATCAGGCCTGCAACTCATATTATGCTCGCTTTCAAAGTGATGTGTAATTACTATTGGAATCCAGCCAGATATCCAACAGAATGACTGTCACGGTTAGGAACGTTGTTAAAAAAGACACCTAAACCCTTCAAGAGGTTAATCTGGAACCATTTCAGCTATGGATGCAATGTTATTGGTGTGCGCATGTGTGCTTCAGTGCTAATTTCGTCAACTAAAATAGTGATATTTTCAGTGTCGAGGAGACGATAACTGACTAAATAGACCCAGAAACTTAAAAATAAAATGTTTTTATTTGAATTGACGAAAATGAGACGAGACTAAATTATCTCTGTGACTAAAATCTGAGTAGTAAGTGGACTGGACAGTTTTTGGAGAGATTGAGATATTTTCAGTGTTATTTGCATTTTGGCAGTGTGGTGGCACAACAGCGGCAACAAATCATTGATGAAAATAAGGCATACTCTCCATGGCTACTCTCCCGGTGGTAAAACCTCCCGGGAGAAAATGGGCGATGGGGCCTCCTGAGTGTCACAGCGGTCTAAGGCACTGCATCACAGTGCTAGAGGCATCACTACAGACCTGGGTTCAATCCCAGGCTGTATCACAACCGGCCGTGATCGGGAGTCTCATAGAGCGGCACACAATTGGCCCAGCATCGTCCGTGTTAGGGGAGGGTTTGGCCGGGGGGTGCTTTACTTGGCCCAGCATCGTCCGGGTTAGGGGAGGGTTTGACCAGGGTGGCTTTACTTGGCCCAGCATCGTCCGGGTTAGGGGAGGGTTTGACCAGGGTGGCTTTACTTGGCCCAGCATCGTCCGAGTTAGGGGAGGGTTTGACCAGGGTGGCTTTACTTGGCCCAGCATCGTCCGGGTTAGGGGAGGGTTTGACCAGGGTGGCTTTACTTGGCTCATCACGCTCTAGCGACTCCTTTGTGGTGGGCAGGCGCCTGCAGGCTGACCTCGGTCGTCAGTTGAACAGTATTTCTTCCGACACATTGCTGCAACTGGCTCCCAGGTTAAGCGGGCGGGTGTTAAGAAGCACGTTTTTTTGGGGTCATGTTTCGGTGGACACTTGACTGGACCTTCACCTCCCGAGCCCGTTGGGGAGTTACAGCGATGAGACAAGATCCAAATTGGGGAGAAAAACGGGGTATAATACAAAAAAGGGCCAATGTTTTGACCCATTTTATTGTGTAGATTCAAGAGAGACTGAATGCAACATTTCCACAGAAGAAGACAGTGTTTGCACCCAGAAGTTGATGGGGAAAAATACCTCTGACCTCAAGAGACATCATCTTTCTGTTGTATATAAATTATCAGAAATTTGCCTGTGATCTTTTCCAGATGATTCTGCTCTGTTGGTTTCCCACAAAGACAAAATGTGGTTGAGAAAGCCCTCAGTGATGCATTTCTGAATGTCAATAAATGGCCATCTTGTTCGGGTCCAAAGTGAAACAGGAAATCCCCTGATTTTAAGGTGGTAGTAGGTGACATAGTAGTCACAGCAAAATACTGTCAATTATCTTGGTTGTGTGCTAGATAACCATCTGACAGATGAGAGCATGGCAAACAACGTTATCTCCAAAGTAAAGCATAAAATTAGGTTTCTGTCAAGAACCTCCAAACATCTGGATAAGAACGCAATGGGGGACATTGGCTGGGGCTCTTGTTCAGCACCACTTTGACAATGTGTGCTCTTCCTGGTACAATAGACATCTCAGAACAAATGAGTCAGGATTATTCTTAAACTTCCAGCAATTACACATCTTGACCATTCCCCCTTTGAAAGCCTTAGATGGCTCAAAGTCGAGGAGAGAGTCTTCACGTCAACAGTGAAGAGGTGACTTCGGGATGCTGGCCAATAAAAAGAAAAGATTAAGATGGGCAAAAGAACAGACACTGGACAGAGGAACTCTGCCTAGAAGGCCAGCATCCCAGAGTCGACTCTTCACTGTTGACGTTGAGACTGGTGTTTGCTGGTACTATTTAATGAAGCTGCCAGTTGAGGACTTGTGAAGCATCTGTTTCTCAAAGAGGCGTCTGTTTCTCAAACTAGACACTCTAATGTACTTGTCCTCTTGCTCAGTTGTGCACCGGGGCCTCCCACTCCTCTTTCTTTTTTGGTTAGAGCCAGTTTGTGCTGTTCTCTGAAGGGAGTAGTACAAAGCGTTGTACGAGATCTTCAGTTTCTTGCCAATTTCTCATATGGAATAGCCTTCATTTCTCAGAACAAGAATAGACTTGACGAGTTTCCGAAGAAAGTCCTTTGTTTCTGCCCATTTTGAGCCTGTAATCGAACCCACAAATGCTGATGCTCCAGATACTCAACTCGTCTAAAGAAGGGCAGTTTTATTGCTTCTTTAATCAGCACAACAGTTTTCAGCTGTGATAACATAAGTGAAAAAGGGTTTCCTAATGATCAATTAGCCTTTTAAAATTATAAACGTGGATTAACTAACACAACGTGCCATTGGAACACAGGAGTGATGGTTGCTGATAATGGGCCTCTGTATGCCTATATAGATATTCCATTAAAAATCTGCAGTTTCCAGCTAGAATAGTCATTTACAACATGAACAATGTCTACACTGTATTTCTGATCAATTTGATGTTATTTTAATGGACAAAAAGTGTGCTTTTCTTTCAAAAACCAGGACATTTCTAAGTGACCCAAAACTTTTGAGTGTATATAACTACTTTGACTTGGTACAGGATAACCACAACTATTCCATTAGGAGAGAAACTCACGCTGTTCCTTTTAGATTTAAAAGTAGTATGGGGAAAGAAACATTTTTATACTATTCTTCCAAAGAATTTGAAATGTATAACCTCTAAAAGTAGTTTCATGCTAAATAGTAGCATGTCTCCAAAGTGAGTTGTAAGACTCTAGTACAAGGGTGAGAAGAAAATGCCCGGGATAGCATATGGTCTGCCTTTTGGTGCCTATTGTGATTGTCTTGTATATATTATGGATTGATTGTTTTATATATTCAGGATTGATTTATATATTGGGGGTATGTGAGACATGGGAGATGTACAGTGAGGGGGAAAAGGTATTTGATCCCCTGATGATTTTATACGTTTGCCCACTGACAAAGAAATGATCCGTCTATAATTTTAATGGTAGGTTTATTTGAACAGTGAGAGACAGAATAAAAACAAAAAAAATGCAGAAAAACGCATGTCAAAAATGTTATGTTAATAGATTGATAATGCTAGATAGTAGTGTGCTGCAACCTATCAGACCACTACTTAAGACACAACTTTGATCAAAAATATAACTACAGTATGTCAAGGGGAAGGGCTCCAGATTGCAATTATTTAATACTATTTTGCAAACCTTTCACTTGGCTGTGCAGGTAAAATGTCTAATTGCTCACTCAAATGTTTCAAAACATCCTATTTTTTGGGTTGCTAAAAGCATGATTTGGTCAAACAGTAAAGTGCATTATCCTCATGATTGATGTAATGAAAGTGTCTGCCCAGCCCCTGGGCCTGTTCCACAGGGACCTGCTGCTGTTGAGCGAGCCACTTGATGTGCTCTTTGGGAGAGAGAAAAAATGCACAACATTTCAAAATCCAATTGCGGGAAATTACATCGCTTTGGGAGAAGCTAATGTGGTTCTCAGCTTTCTGTGGGTATACTTTTTATTTGTTATTATTGAGGTTAACAGCAATTATTTTACAACTGAGATATTTGATATGGCTATAAGCATATCAAAGCACGCGAAATGCGCAATTGTCCATCGGCCTTTGCGAGGGCACAGGGTAGGAGGGCTACAACTGAAAAGCTTTCTAGGGCATTACTTTTAATGTTAATTAATACATGACTACTAGCAGTGGGTGTTATAGTTAGCGTTAGCAATCCAGCTAATGTGTTTTGAGTTTTCACTTCCTCATGTGGTGTATGAGCCCAAAAATAGAGCACATAACGATGTCGTCAAAATCATCTCTATTGACCAAAACATTTCAGAAAATTCTAGAGCCCTATTTTAACAGTAAAATATAAAACTCACAACTCACAATTTATGACAATCACTGGATTAGGTTGCACATCAACATATATTGAATCATGCATTCCTGCTTAGACATGTTAGATGAAAAAAAGTACTTATTGAATAGCTTACCATCTTAGTGTTCTATTACACAGTCTGAAGCACAGTTAATTACTTTATAAGGTGAATTATAACACCGCAGAAAAAAATAGGTGCGACCAAATCACGGGCTGGTGCCACTGAAACAGTTGGTGGCGCTAGACAACATGTTAGACTGGAGGTTTTGATCTGCTGCAGGGTATTATGTTCTTCTGTCAATTTGGCCGTTGGGAAGACAATAATGTGATAGGATTTTAGGCAGAAAAATATGTTGACAGGACAAGGCTATGTATGTTTGTACACATAGAAGTCAGTGATTTATGTTCAGTATAGGTTCATGAGGCAATACAAATGTGATGTGACTAAAATATGACTAAAATGAAAGGGCATTTAGTTGACAAAAATGGCCCACTGTTTTCGTCATTTTGACAATAACTAGAATAAATCATTATTCATATGATATTTTTGTCGAAATGACTAAGACTAGACTATTTAAATCTAAAAAAAGAGTGCCAAAATTAACACTGGTGTGCTTGCTCATCTCTCTACCCTACACACCTCCACAGTCATTCCCTAAAGGCTGTGTGTCTCTGGCTTCTACCCTATGTTTAACACCAGGGTTTTCATAAAAGGAACGCTGTCTCTCTAACCTGTTATCTCTCCGTGTGTGTGTGTGTGTGTGTGTGTGTGTGTGTGTGTGTGTGTGTGTGTGTACCTGTCCAGTGTCTGAGTGCTGTAGAGTGCAGTACTGTAGCCATCCAGCAGGGGCGCATGTGTCTGGAGGATGATGATGTTGTAGATCACCATGGCAACTAACATTACAACCATCTTCAGCTCATAGTTGATCCTCAGGAACACAGAACACGACACCAGACCCAGGATACAACAGTAGATAAAATACTACAGACAGAGAGAGAGACAGACAAAGACAGAGAGAGAGAGAGAGAGAGAGAGAGAGAGAGAGAGAGAGAGAGAGGGGATGTGGGAGGGGGGAGAGAGAAGAGAGAAGAGAGGGACAGAGAGAAGAGAGGGAAAAAGAGGAGGGGGAGAGAAGGATAAGTGAAGTCGATAAAAAACTCTCAGAGAGATGTTATATTTCATCTTTTGAGATGATATAGAAAGATGGAGAGAGTCAAACTGCAGACTATTTTCCACTTAATGAATAGCAAGCCATAACAACAGTTCCTCACAAAAATGTCCAGTCAACATTTCCCTTAAAACTATAATGGACATCGTATATCGTGTCCTATAAAAAGGGAATATTGCTCTTTGTGTGCTCAGTATCACGTCACTGAATGGTCTTTGGCTAGGGAGTATTATGGAGAGCTGGGAGAGCTGGGCCAACACAGGGAAATGGGAGGGTAGGTAGGGAGTATTATGGAGAGCTGGGAGAGCTGGGCCAACACAGGGAAATGGGAGGGTAGGTAGGGAGGTAGGTAGGTAGGTAGGTAGGGAGGAAGGGAGGTAGGGAGGAAGGGAGGAAGGAAGGGAGGTAGGTAGGTAGGTAGGGGTAGGTAGGTAGGTAGGTAGGTGGGTAGGTAGGTAGGTAGGTAGGTAGGTAGGGGGGAGGGAGGGAGGGAGATAGAGAGGTAGGGAGGAAGGTAGGTAGGGAGATAGAGAGGTAGGGAGGTAGGTAGGTAGGTAGGTAGGGAGGGAGGAAGGAGGAAGGGAGGGAGGGAGGGAGGGAGGGAGGGAGGGAGGGAGGGAGGGAGGGAGGGAGGGTAGGTAGGTGGGTGGGTAGGTGGGTGGGTGGGTAGGTAGGTGGGTAGGGGGGGTAGGTGGCAGGGAGGCAGGGAGGTGGGTGGGTGGGGCAGGGTGGGTGGGTGGGTGGGTGGGTGGGTGGGTGGGTGGGTGGGTGGGTGGGTGGGCAGGTGGGAGATGGGAGGTAGGTGGGTGGTGGTGGGTGGGTGGGTAGGTAGGTAGGTAGGTAGGTAGGTAGGTAGGTAGGTAGGTAGGTAGGTAGGTAGGTAGGGAGATAGAGAGGTAGGTAGGTAGGGAGATAGAGAGGTAGGTAGGGAGGGAGAAACAGCCATTAAGAGGGAAAGAAAGAAAGAATGGAAGAAAGGAAGACTAACTGAGCCTGTGGAGAGCAGTGAATCAGGACTAGCTACTACTGGCTTATAGAGGCCGCAACGCAGTAGGGTAAACATCATTACATTTAGAAGATAGGAGACATGGGTCCGGGCTATTAGCAAAGAGAGGTGTGTATGTGAAAAGAAAAGAGAGAAAAAAGAAAGAAATAGTACTAATGCAGATAATAGAGGGAATTGGCTCCCAGCCAAGACTAATGGCAAAGAGAGGTGTGTGTGAATGAAGGCTTAGCCTGAACTAGAAGTGGGGGCCACATTAAATCAGATTGTTGGCTGTGAATGTTTACAGGGTCACATGTATCAGACATGTGAAAAGTAGAAAACCACAATTATTCAAAAGAAATGGGTCTATAAGAAGGTCTATTTACCAAATCGTGGGATAAGATTGAGGTGTTGGACACTATGGAGGAGGGTAATGATGTGTAAAATTTTACTGTTAACTATTGAATAAACTTGTACACAGAACATGAACAATAAGAAGGAAAAGATCTGAAAGGTGGTACAATGGACTGGGTCGGTTCATTCATTTTTTTCATTTAGTTTATGAGTTTCTTGAGGCGTAAAACATCAGTAATAAGCTTACTGAGCTCTAGTCACCAAGGCTGCTCTCTGGTGCTGATAACACACACTATGTCAATACTCAATCTCAGGAGGACAGAGTTTTTTGTTTCTAACAGACAGAGATCATCTCAGATGTAGCTAGGAGCGAGTGAATATGTGTGAAGTGTGCAAAGCAAGGCAGGAAGCCTAGAGCTGTCGTGCGAGTAATTCAAATGCAATTGCGGGAAAAACACAGTTGCTACAGCACACCAGATGCAAGCCAACCTCCCATGAACTTCAACTACTTTGGACTCCTGGGATGAAGGAGAGGAGACAAGGAGAGGAGACATGGAGAGGAGACTTTAGACTATTGAGATACTATCCAAGTCAACAGCCAGGCCACTTCTAGATCCCTCTGTGTCACAATGACACATTGACACACACACACACACACACACACACACACACACACACACACACACACACACACACACACACACACACACACACACACACACACACACTGATTGATTGTGATTGATGTAACGCAACGTTTATTGATAGACAATGTTAACAAACATTACTTTTGTGGCCCTGGTTAAAGAAATGTGATTGTTGACTTAAAATAGTGCACAAAGGAGTGATTTCTGTCAAATAAATGTTCTGTTGTGAACTAATAAAAACAGAAAGCTAGCGACGAACACTATAACTTCATGAAATACAGTACATGGAATAAAGCAAGTTTTCACCAGAAGTATCCGAAATATTTGAAACCCAGGTCTGACCCAAAGTAGATGTCAGTAGCGTAGCCCGACATTTGTTGGTGGGTGGGGCTGTAGAAATGTACCTGGGCCCCCCAAAAAACAGCTAATTTCCTGCAATTCTACACATTTTGCCATGAGGCTGAGCGAGAAATGTACAGCTTTATAGCAAATTAAAGCAAAAATATAGGTGTGTTGACTGTGATAAATGCACTGGATTATGAGCTGTCTTGTTTGCTAAATGAACTAATGAAGTAAGCGGTGGCATGGTGCATATAGAAGCACAGTGACGTATCCCACAGGGCACAGACATCATTTAATTGAACTGACATGGAAACAATGTTGATTCAACCAGTGTGTGCCCAGTGGGATGCTTCAATGCGGTTATATTTGTGGCTTATTGGCAGTGTGGCTTTCAGTTATTTTGGCCATCCATCTTATGAGAGTGAATGCCATTCCAGTTCTTCTGAATGCCGTTCCAGTTCTTCTGAATGCCATTCCAGTTCTTCTGAATGCCGTTCCAGTTCTTCTGAATGCAGTTCCAGTTCTTCTGAATGCCGTTCCAGTTCTTCTGAATGCCGTTCCAGTTCTTCTGAATGCCGTTCCCGTTCCAGTTCTTCTGAATGCCGTTCCAGTTCTTCTGAATACCGTTTCAGTTCTTCTGAATGCCGTTCCAGTTCTTCTGAATGCCATTCCAGTTCTTCTGAATGCCGTTCCAGTTCTTCTGAATGCCGTTCCAGTTCTTCTGAATGCCGTTCCAGTTCTTCTGAATGCCGTTTCAGTTCTTCTGAATGCCGTTTCAGTTCTTCTGAATGCCGTTCCAGTTATTCTGAATGCCGTTCCAGTTCTTCTGAATGCCATTCCAGTTCTTCTGTACCGCTTACTATGAATTCTATCTGATGGTGTTTGCATGTTCAGGTATAAAAAAGAAAAATAGTGTCCCGCGCATCGACGACGTCGTCCCCAAAGGGACCGCACATACATATACCAACCAGAAGCAACACTGATCATCCACACTGAGCTTTAGGCTATAACTACTGCTTTCAAGGAGCGGGACACTAATCTGGATGCATATAAGAAATCCCGCTCTGTCTGACCTCTGACAAGCCATCAAATAGCAACGCATCAATACAGGGCTAAGATCGAGTCCTATAACGCCGGCTCTGATGCTCAAAGGATGTGGCAGGGCTTGAAAACTATCACAGATTACAAAGCAAAACCCAGCCGTGAGCTGCCCAGTGATGCGAGTCTAATAGAAAAGCTAAATGCCTTCTACACTCGCCTCGAGGCAAGCAACACTGAACCAGCTGTTCCGGATGACTGTGTGATCTTGCTCTCCATAGCCAATGTGAGTAAGAACTTTAAACAGGTTAACATTCGCAAGGCTGCGGAGTCAGACGGAAAACCAGGACACGTACTAAGAGTACACACTGACCAGCTGGCAAGTGGGGCGGCAGGGTAGCCTAGTTAGAGTGTTGGACTAGTAACCGGAAGGTTGCAAGTTCAAACCCCCGAACTGACAAGGTACAGATCTGTCGTTCTGCCCCTGAACAGGCAGTTAACCCACTGTTCCTAGGCCGTCATTGAAAATAAGAATTTGTTCTTAACTGACTTGCCTAGTTAAATAAAGGTTAAAAAAAAATATTTAAAAAATAAAAAAAGAGTGTCTTCACTGACATGTTCAACCTATTCCCGGTCTGTAATAGTAACTTGTTTCAAGCAGACCACCATAGTCCTAGTGCCAAAGTAGCCTGTCTAAATGACTAGCGACCCGTAGTACTATAGCTATGAAATGCTTTAAAAGGCTGGTCATGGCTCGCATATCAACGCCATCCTCCCAGACACCCTAGAACCACACTTCTCACACTGCCCCAACAGATCCACAGATGACGCAATCTCTATTGCACTGCCCTCACCCACTTGAACAAAAGGAATACCTATATAAGAATTACAGCTGAGCATTCAACACCATAGTCCTTCCAAGCTCATCACCAAGCTCAGGACCCTGGGACTGAACACCTCCCTCTGAAACTGGTTCCTGGACATCCTGATGGGCCTCCCCCAGGCGGTGATGGTAGGCAACAACACATCCACCACACTGATCATCAACACACACACAGCCCTCTGGGATGTGTGCTTAGTCCCCTCCTGTACTCCCTGTCCACCCACGACTGCCTCGCCTCCCATGAATCTAACACCATCATCGTTAAGTTTGTTGACGACACAACAGTGGTAGGACTGATCACTGATGACAAAGCAGCCAATAGGGAGGAGCCAATAGGAAGCAGTGTGGTGCTAGGACAAAAACCTCTCCCTTAACGTCAGCAAGACAAAGGAGCTGATCGTGGACCACAGGAAATGGAGGGGTGAGCACGCCCCCCATGGGGCTGTAGAGGAGCGGGTCGAAGCTCCTCGGTGTCCACATAACTAAGGAATGAACATGGTCCACACACACCCACACAGTTGTGAAAAGTGTACAACAGTGCCTTTTTCCACTCAGGAGGCTGAACAGATTTGGCATGGGCCCTCAGATCCTCAAAACGTTCTGCACACACTCACACATACTTACACCCCAACAAACACACACACAGGACACTACAGACACACTCACACATACTTACACCCCAACAAACACACACACAGGACACTACAGACACACTCACACATACTTACACCCCAACAAACACACACACAGGACACTACAGACACACTCACACATACTTACACCCCAACAAACACACACACAGGACACTACAGACACACTCACACATACTTACACCCCAACAAACACACACACAGGACACTACAGACACACTCACACATACTTACACCCCAACAAACACACACACACAGGACACTACAGGACACTATAGACACACTCACACATACTTACACCCCAACAAACACACACACAGGACACTACAGACACACTCACACATACTTACACCCCAACAAACACACACACAGGACACTACAGACACACTCACACATACTGACACCCCAACAAACACACACACAGGACACTACAGACACACTCACACATACTGACACCCCAACAAACACACACACAGGACACTACAGACACACTCACACATACTTACACCCCAACAAACACACACACAGGACACTACAGACACACTCACACATACTGACACCCCAACAAACACACACACAGGACACTACAGACACACTCACACATACTTACACCCCAACAAACACACACACAGGACACTACAGACACACTCACACATACTTACACCCCAACAAACACACACACAGGACACTACAGACACACTCACACATACTGACACCCCAACAAACACACACACAGGACACTACAGACACACTCACACATACTGACACCCCAACAAACACACACACAGGACACTACAGACACACTCACACATACTTATACTCCAACAAACACACACACAGGACACATCACAGACACACTCACACATACTTACACTCCAACAAACACACACACATTGCATACGGCTACACACACATAACACACGCACACATGCATACTGATGCCACACACACACACACACACACACACACACACACACACACACACACACACACACACACACACACACACACACACACACACACACACACACACACACACACACACACACACACACACACACACACACACACACGCTGCTTCTACTGTCTATTATCTATCCTGTTGCCTAGTCACTTTACCCATGCCTTTATTTACAGTACATAGCTACCTTAATTGCCTCATACATTGCCCCCGTACATTGACTTGGTACACCCTGTAAATATCCATGTTATATTCATTCATTATTGTCATTTGAATTTTTTTTGTGCCTACTCTGGTAGATGTACTCACAGGCAGGTAGAACTTATTCCCATCCGTGAGGTGGGTGGGGCTGTGGGAGCTGAGCATGCTTTCATTGGTCAGGTTCATGGTAGGGGGTGTGGTCAGAACCTCATCTTCCAGGAAGAACTGGAAAGAAGTTTAGAGGAGATGAGAAGGACAAGGGGAGAAGAGAAGTTATACTAGGCTGTATTCCGGTGTGATCATTTTGATGGCTGTAATGGCAGTTTTGCCTGAAAACATCCGCACGCACACACACACACACACACACACACACACACACGCACACACGCACACACACACACACACACACACACACACACACACACACACACACACACACACACACACACACACACACACGGACAAGATCAACCAGTAAAATCAGTAAATTGGTTCCTCACCATGTTGAAAACAGCCATGACAAGTATAACAGCGGTGGTTGTCATGGTGAGGACCAATCGGAGCCAGGGTTTGTTGGCGATGATGATGCGTGAGGAAGTAGGGAGCCAGGGGAGAGAGCACCACGATCCTTTACCTCCCTGCTGAGAGAGAGGGAGGGAGGGAGGGAGGGAGGGAGGGGGAGGGAGGGCGGGAGGGAGGGAGGGAGGGAGGGGGACAGAATAAATGAGATTCAGATAAGAATAGTGAGGAAAGCTTTAAACAGAGAGAGAGAGCGAGAGACAGAGACACAGACAGAGAGTGAGAAAGAGAGAGCTATGGACAGTTCACTCTTGCCGTAGTGCAACGTGAGGAGAAGCCATGAAATGGAAGGCTGTAGGGGACAGAAAACAAACAACGACTGCAGTAACAGATCGTCTGTCTGCATCAATACTCTCAACACCCCAGAGCAATTTACCTCCATCGATTTCCTCTCTACAACACCTCTTTGACACACCTTGACTCTCAACACACAACTTCCCTTGGCCAGGAAGAGGAGCAGATAATAAAGGTTTATTATTTTCTTTATAATTTGCAATTCATCCATTGAAAACTGTTTGGTTTGTTTGCAGTTCAGAGCACTATACTATGCTATACTATACTATGCTATACTATACTATACTATACTATGCTATACTATACTATACTATACTATACTATGCTATACTATACTATACTATGCTATACTATACTATGCTATACTATACTATACTATACTATACTATACTAAACTATACTATACTTAAGCAATTCGGCCCGAGGAGGTGTGTTTTATGGCCAATATAACATGGTTAAATTACGTTTTTACATACAACGCAATGCAAAGTTCCTGGACACAGCCCTTAGTGTACTGGCCATATACCACAAACCACGAGGTAAATTATTGCTATTATAAACTGGTTACCAATGTAATTAGAGCAGTAAAAATACATATACCTGTGGTAAACAGTCCGATATACCACAGCTGTCAGCCAATCAGCATTCAGGGCTCGAACCTCCCAATTTCTTTATATACTATATACTATACTGTACGATACTATACTGTACTGTACTATACAATATATACTATACTATACTGTACGATACTATACTGTACTGTACTATACAATATATACTATACTATACTGTAATTTACTTTACTATACCATGTCCTTCCTTTTATCTTCACATGGTCACATGGTTTGGTTGACTCGGATATACAGAGACATTGTGAGACATCAGGAATCATTTAAGTCTCAAGGTAGAACACAATGCAGGGCCCAGGGACAGACAGACTGCTGGGTTTTAGACTGTTGGTGTATAATCCCGTGTTCCACAAAATATGACTGTCCTTCAAGCTCAATCACTCCTCCAAGGTCTGGTCTCTGGTTAGAGTCATCAGAGGATGAGAAAGGTGTTAATCGGTTTATTCTGGTTTGTTAGTCGTTCTCATCTTCATCTGACCCCTCTCTTTTCCTCCCTCTGTCTCCCCTCTCTTTTCCTCCCTCTGTCTCCCCCTCTATCTTCCTCCCTCTGTCTACCTCTCTCTTTTCCTCCCTCTGTCTCCCCCTCTCGCTTCCTTCCTCTGTCTACCCCTCTCTTTTCCTCCCTCTGTCTACCCCTCTCTCTTCCTTCCTCTGTCTCCCCCTATCTATTCCTCCCTCTGTCTCCCACTCTCTCTTTCTTCCTCTGTCTCCCCCTCTCTCTTCCTCCCTCTGTCTCCCCCTCTCTCTTCCTTCCTCTATCTCCCCTCTCTTTTCCTCCCTCTGTCTCCCCCTCTCTTTTCCTCCCTCTGTCTCCCCCTCTCTCTTCCTTCCTCTGTCTCCCCCTCTCTTTTCCTCCCTCTGTCTCCCACTTTCTCTTCCTCCCTCTGTTTACCCTCTCTCTTCCTTCTTCTGTCTACCCCTCTCTCTTCCTCCCTCTGTCTCCCCCTCTCTCTTCCTCCCTCTGTCTCCCCCTCTCTCTTCCTTCCTCTGTCTACCCTCTCTTTTCCTCCCTCTGTCTCCCCTCTCTCTTCCTTCCTCTGTCTCCCCTCTCTTTTCCTCCCTCTGTCTACCCTCCCTCTTCCTTCCTCTGTCTACCCGTCTCTTTTCCTCCCTCTGTCTCCCCTCTCTCTTCCTTCCTCTGTCTCCCCCTCTCTTTTCCTCCCTCTGTCTCCCACTCTCTCTTCCTCCCTCTGTCTACCCTCTCTCTTCCTTCCTCTGTCTACCCCTCTCTCTTCCTCCCTATGTCTCCCCCTCTCTCTTCCTCCCTCTGTCTCCCCCTCTCTCTTCCTTCCTCTGTCTCCCTCTCTTTTCCTCCCTCTGTCTCCCCTCTCTCTTCCTTCCTCTGTCTCCCCTCTCTTTTCCTCCCTCTGTCTACCCTCCCTCTTCCTTCCTCTGTCTCCCCTCTCTTTTCCTCCCTCTGTCTCCCCTCTCTCTTCCTTCCTATGTGTACCCCTCTCTTTTCCTCCCTCTGTCTCCCCCTCTCTCTTCCTTCCTCTGTCTCCCCTCTCTTTTCCTCCCTCTGTCTCCCCTCTCTTTTCCTCCCTCTGTCTACCTCTCTCTTTTCCTCCCTCTGTCTCCCCTCTCTTTTCCTCCCTCTGTCTCCCCTCTCTTTTCCTCCCTCTGTCTCCCCTCTCTTTTCCTCCCTCTGTCTCCCCTCTCTCTTCCTCCCTCTGTCTCCCCTTCTCTTTTCCTCCCTCTGTCTACCCCTCTCTTTTCCTTCCTCTGTCTCCCCCTCTCTCTTCCTCCCTCTGTCTCCCCTCTCTCTTCCTTTCTCTGTCTCCCCTCTCTTTTCCTCCCTCTGTCTCCCCCTCTCTTTCCTTCCTCTGTCTACCCCTCTCTTTGTCTCCCTCTGTCTCCCCTCTCTCTTCCTTCCTCTGTCTCCCCTCTCTTTTCCTCCCTCTGTCCCCCTCTCTCTTCCTTCCTCTGTCTCCCTCTCTTTTCCTCCCTCTGTCTCCCCCTCTCTCTTCCTTCCTCTGTCTACCCCTCTCTCTTCCTCCCTCTGTCTCTCCCTCTCTCTTCCTTCCTCTGTCTCCTCTCTCTTTTCCTCCCTCTGTCTCCCCCTCTCTCTTCCTCCCTCTGTCTCCCCCTCTCTTTTCCTCCCTCTGTCTCCCCCTCGCTCTTCCTCCCTCTGTCTCCCCCTCACTCTTCCTCCCTCTGTCTCCCCCTCTGTTTTCCTCCCTCTGTCTCCCCCCTCGCTCTTTCTCCCTCTGTCTCCCCCTCTGTCTCCCCCTCTATCTTCCTCCCTCTGTCTACCTCTCTCTTTTCCTCCCTCTGTCTCCCCCTCTCGCTTCCTTCCTCTGTCTACCCCTCTCTTTTCCTCCCTCTGTCTCCCCCTCTCTCTTCCTTCCTCTGTCTCCCCTCTCTTTTCCTCCCTCTGTCTCCCCTCTCTCTTCCTCCCTCTGTCTCCCCCTCTCTCTTCCTTCCTCTGTCTACCCTCTCTTTTCCTCCCTCTGTCTCCCCTCTCTCTTCCTTCCTCTGTCTCCCCTCTCTTTTCCTCCCTCTGTCTACCCTCCCTCTTCCTTCCTCTGTCTACCCGTCTCTTTTCCTCCCTCTGTCTCCCCTCTCTTCCTTCCTCTGTCTCCCCCTCTCTTTTCCTCCCTCTGTCTCCCCCTCTGTTTTCCTCCCTCTGTCTCCCCCTCTCTCTTCCTCCCTCTGTCTCCCCCTCTCTCTTCCTCACTCTCTCTACCCTCTCTTTTCCTCCCTCTGTCTCCCCTCTCTCTTCCTTACTCTGTCTCCCCTCTCTTTTCCTCCCTCTGTCCCCCTCTCTTTTCCTCCCTCTGTCTCCCTCTCTCTTCCTTCCTCTGTCTCCCCTCTCTTTTCCTCCCTCTGTCCCCCTCTCTTTTCCTCCCTCTGTCTCCCCCTCGCTCTTCCTCCCTCTGTCTCCCCCTCTCTCTTCCTCCCTCTGTCTCCCCTCTCTCTTCCTCCCTCTGTCTCCCCCTCTCTCTTCCTTCCTCTGTCTACCCTCTCTTTTCCTCCCTCTGTCTCCCCTCTGTCTCCCTTCCTCTGTCTCCCCTCTCTTTTCCTCCCTCTGTCTCCCCCTCTCTCTTCCTTCCTCTGTCTCCCCTCTCTTTTCCTCCCTCTGTCTACCCTCCCTCTTCCTTCCTCTGTCTCCCCTCTCTTTTCCTCCCTCTGTCTACCCTCCCTCTTCCTTCCTCTGTCTCCCCTCTCTTTTCCTCCCTCTGTCTCCCCTCTCTCTTCCTTCCTATGTGTACCCCTCTCTTTTCCTCCCTCTGTCTCCCCCTCTCTCTTCCTTCCTCTGTCTCCCTCTCTTTTCCTCCCTCTGTCTCCCTCTCTTTTCCTCCCTCTGTCTACCTCTCTCTTTTCCTCCCTCTGTCTACCTCTCTCTTTTCCTCCCTCTGTCTCCCCCTCTCTCTTCCTTCCTCTGTCTCCCCTCTCTTTTCCTCCCTCTGTCTCCCCTCTCTTTTCCTCCCTCTGTCTCCCCCTCTCTCTTCCTCCCTCTGTCTCCCCCTCTTTTTCCTCCCTCTGTCTACCCTCCCTCTTCCTTCCTCTGTCTACCCGTCTCTTTTCCTCCCTCTGTCTCCCTCTCTCTTCCTTCCTCTGTCTCCCCCTCTCTTTTCCTCCCTCTGTCTCCCCTCTCTCTTCCTCCCTCTGTCTCCCCCTCTCTCTTCCTCCCTCTGTCTCCCCCTCTCTCTTCCTTCCTCTGTCTACCCTCTCTTTTCCTCCCTCTGTCTCCCCTCTGTCTCCCTTCCTCTGTCTCCCCTCTCTTTTCCTCCCTCTGTCTCCCCCTCTCTCTTCCTTCCTCTGTCTCCCCTCTCTTTTCCTCCCTCTGTCTACCCTCCCTCTTCCTTCCTCTGTCTCCCCTCTCTTTTCCTCCCTCTGTCTACCCTCCCTCTTCCTTCCTCTGTCTCCCCTCTCTTTTCCTCCCTCTGTCTCCCTCTCTCTTCCTTCCTATGTGTACCCCTCTCTTTTCCTCCCTCTGTCTCCCCCTCTCTCTTCCTTCCTCTGTCTCCCCTCTCTTTTCCTCCCTCTGTCTACCTCTCTCTTTTCCTCCCTCTGTCTCCCCCTCGCTCTTCCTCCCTCTGTCTCCCCTCGCTCTTCCTCCCTCTGTCTCTCCCTCTGTTTTCCTCCCTCTGTCTCCCCTCGCTCTTCCTCCCTCTGTCTCCCCCTCTGTCTCCCCCTCTCTTCCTCCCCCTGTCTCCCCCTCTCTCTTCCTCCCTCTGTCTACCCCTCTCTTTTCCTCCCTCTGTCTCCCCCTCTCTCTTCCTTCCTCTGTCTCCCCTCTCTTTTCCTCCCTCTGTCTCCCCTCTCGTTTCCTCCCTCTGTCTCCCCCTCTCTCTTCCTCCCTCTGTCTCCCCCTCTCTCTTCCTTCCTCTGTCTACCCTCTCTCTTCCTTCCTCTATCTCCCCTCTCTTTTCCTCCCTCTGTCTCCCCCTCTCTCTTCCTCCCTCTCTCTACCCCTCTCTTTTCCTCCCTCTGTCTCCCCTCTCTCTTCCTTCCTCTGTCTCCCCTCTCTTTTCCTCCCTCTGTCCCCCCCTCTCTTTTCCTCCCTCTGTCTCCCCTCTCTCTTCCTTCCTCTGTCTCCCCTCTCTTTTCCTCCCTCTGTCCCCCTCTCTTTTCCTCCCTCTGTCTCCCCCTCGCTCTTCCTCCCTCTGTCTCCCCCTCTATCTTCCTCCCTCTGTCCCCCCTCTCTTTTCCTCCCTCTGTCTCCCCCTCGCTCTTCCTCCCTCTGTCTCCCCCTCTCTCTTCCTCCCTCTGTCTCCCCCTCTCTCTTCCTCCCTCTGTCTACCCCTCTCTCTTCCTCCCTATGTCTCCCCCTCTCTCTTCCTCCCTCTGTCTCCCCCTCTCTCTTCCTTCCTCTGTCTCCCCTCTCTTTTCCTCCCTCTGTCTCCCCCTCTCTCTTCCTTCCTCTGTCTCCCCTCTCTTTTCCTCCCTCTGTCTACCCTCCCTCTTCCTTCCTCTGTCTACCCGTCTCTTTTCCTCCCTCTGTCTCCCCTCTCTCTTCCTTCCTCTGTCTCCCTCTCTTTTCCTCCCTCTGTCTACCCTCCCTCTTCCTTCCTCTGTCTCCCTCTCTTTTCCTCCCTCTGTCTCCCCTCTCTCTTCCTTCCTATGTGTACCCCTCTCTTTTTCCTCCCTCTGTCTCCCCCTTCTCTCTCTTTTTCCTTCCTCTGTTTACCTCTCTCTTTTTTTCCTCCCTCTGTCTCCCCTCTCTTTTCCTCCCTCTGTCTCCCCTCTCTTTTCCTCCCTCTGTCTCCCCTCTCTTTTCCTCCCTCTGTCTCCCCTCTCTCTTCCTCCCTCTGTCTCCCCTTCTCTTTTCCTCCCTCTGTCTACCCCTCTCTTTTCCTTCCTCTGTCTCCCCCTCTCTTCCTCCTCTGTCTCCCCTCTCTCTTCCTTTCTCTGTCTCCCCTCTCTTTTCCTCCCTCTGTCTCCCCCTCTCTCTTCCTTCCTCTGTCTACCCCTCTCTTTGTCTCCCTCTGTCTCCCCCTCTCTCTTCCTTCCTCTGTCTCCCTCTCTTTTCCTCCCTCTGTCCCCCCTCTCTCTTCCTTCCTCTGTCTCCCTCTCTTTTCCTCCCTCTGTCTCCCCCTCTCTCTTCCTTCCTCTGTCTACCCCTCTCTCTTCCTCCCTCTGTCTCTCCCTCTCTCTTCCTTCCTCTGTCTCCTCTCTCTTTTCCTCCCTCTGTCTCCCCCTCTCTCTTCCTTCCTCTGTCTCCCCTCTCTTTTCCTCCCTCTGTCTCCCCTCTCTTTTCCTCCCTCTGTCTCCCCCTCTCTCTTCCTCCCTCTGTCTCCCCCTCTCTTTTCCTCCCTCTGTCTCCCCCTCGCTCTTCCTCCCTCTGTCTCCCCCTCACTCTTCCTCCCTCTGTCTCCCCCTCTGTTTTCCTCCCTCTGTCTCCCCTCGCTCTTCCTCCCTCTGTCTCCCCCTCTGTCTCCCCCTCTATCTTCCTCCCTCTGTCTACCTCTCTCTTTTCCTCCCTCTGTCTCCCCCTCTCGCTTCCTTCCTCTGTCTACTCCTCTCTTTTCCTCCCTCTGTCTCCCCCTCTCTCTTCCTTCCTCTGTCTCCCCTCTCTCTTCCTTCCTCTGTCTCCCCCTCTCTTTTCCTCCCTCTGTCTCCCCCTCTGTTTTCCTCCTCTGTCTCCCCCTCTCTCTTCCTCCCTCTGTCTCCCCCTCTCTCTTCCTCCCTCTCTCTACCCCTCTCTTTTCCTCCCTCTGTCTCCCCTCTCTCTTCCTTCCTCTGTCTCCCCTCTCTTTTCCTCCCTCTGTCCCCCTCTCTTTTCCTCCCTCTGTCTCCCCTCTCTCTTCCTTCCTCTGTCTCCCCTCTCTTTTCTCCCTCTGTCCCCCCTCTCTTTTCCTCCCTCTGTCTCCCCCTCGCTCTTCCTCCCTCTGTCTCCCCTCTCTCTTCCTCCCTCTGTCTCCCCCTCTCTCTTCCTCCCTCTGTCTCCCCCTCTCTCTTCCTTCCTCTGTCTACCCTCTCTTTTCCTCCCTCTGTCTCCCCTCTCTCTTCCTTCCTCTGTCTCCCCTCTCTTTTCCTCCCTCTGTCCCCCCTCTCTTTTCCTCCCTCTGTCTCCCCCTCGCTCTTCCTCCCTCTGTCTCCCCCTCTCTCTTCCTCCCTCTGTCTCCCCCTCTCTCTTCCTCCCTCTGTCTCCCCCTCTCTCTTCCTCCCTCTGTCTCCCCCTCTCTCTTCCTTCCTCTGTCTACCCTCTCTCTTCCTTCCTCTATCTCCCCTCTCTTTTCCTCCCTCTGTCTCCCCCTCTCTCTTCCTCCCTCTCTCTACCCCTCTCTTTTCCTCCCTCTGTCTCCCCTCTCTCTTCCTTCCTCTGTCTCCCCTCTCTTTTCCTCCCTCTGTCCCCCTCTCTTTTCCTCCCTCTGTCTCCCTCTCTTCCTTCCTCTGTCTCCCTCTCTTTTCCTCCCTCTGTCCCCCTCTCTTTTCCTCCCTCTGTCTCCCCATCGCTCTTCCTCCCTCTGTCTCCCCCTCTATCTTCCTCCCTCTGTCCCCCCCTCTCTTTTCCTCCCTCTGTCTCCCCCTCGCTCTTCCTCCCTCTGTCTCCCCCTCTCTCTTCCTCCCTCTGTCTCCCCTCTCTCTTCCTCCCTCTGTCTCCCCCTCTCTCTTCCTTCCTCTGTCTACCCTCTCTTTTCCTCCCTCTGTCTCCCCTCTCTCTTCCTTCCTCTGTCTCCCCTCTCTTTTCCTCCCTCTGTCTACCCTCCCTCTTCCTTCCTCTGTCTACCCGTCTCTTTTCCTCCCTCTGTCTCCCCTCTCTCTTCCTTCCTCTGTCTCCCCCTCTCTTTTCCTCCCTCTGTCTCCCACTCTCTCTTCCTCCCTCTGTCTACCCTCTCTCTTCCTTCCTCTGTCTACCCCTCTCTCTTCCTCCCTATGTCTCCCCCTCTCTCTTCCTCCCTCTGTCTCCCCCTCTCTCTTCCTTCCTCTGTCTCCCCTCTCTTTTCCTCCCTCTGTCTCCCCCTCTCTCTTCCTTCCTCTGTCTCCCCTCTCTTTTCCTCCCTCTGTCTACCCTCCCTCTTCCTTCCTCTGTCTACCCGTCTCTTTTCCTCCCTCTGTCTCCCCTCTCTCTTCCTTCCTCTGTCTCCCCTCTCTTTTCCTCCCTCTGTCTACCCTCCCTCTTCCTTCCTCTGTCTCCCCTCTCTTTTCCTCCCTCTGTCTCCCCTCTCTCTTCCTTCCTATGTGTACCCCTCTCTTTTCCTCCCTCTGTCTCCCCCTCTCTCTTCCTTCCTCTGTCTCCCCCTCTCTTTTCCTCCCTCTGTCTCCCCTCTCTTTTCCTCCCTCTGTCTACCTCTCTCTTTTCCTCCCTCTGTCTCCCCTCTCTTTTCCTCCCTCTGTCTCCCCTCTCTTTTCCTCCCTCTGTCTCCCCTCTCTTTTCCTCCCTCTGTCTCCCCTCTCTCTTCCTCTCTCTGTCTCCCCTTCTCTTTTCCTCCCTCTGTCTACCCCTCTCTTTTCCTTCCTCTGTCTCCCCCTCTCTCTTCCTCCCTCTGTCTCCCCTCTCTCTTCCTTTCTCTGTCTCCCCTCTCTTTTCCTCCCTCTGTCTCCCCCTCTCTCTTCCTTCCTCTGTCTACCCCTCTCTTTGTCTCCCTCTGTCTCCCCCTCTCTCTTCCTTCCTCTGTCTCCCCTCTCTTTTCCTCCCTCTGTCCCCCTCTCTCTTCCTTCCTCTGTCTCCCTCTCTTTTCCTCCCTCTGTCTCCCCCTCTCTCTTCCTTCCTCTGTCTACCCCTCTCTCTTTCCTCCCTCTGTCTCTCCCTCTCTTTTCCTTCCTCTGTCTCCTCTCTCTTTTTCCTCCCTCTGTCTCCCTCTCTCTCTTCCTTCCTCTGTCTCCCCTCTCTTTTCCTCCCTCTGTCTCCCCCTCTCTTTTCCTCCCTCTGTCTCCCCCTCTCTCTTCCTCCCTCTGTCTCCCCCTCTCTTTTCCTCCCTCTGTCTCCCCCTCGCTCTTCCTCCCTCTGTCTCCCCCTCACTCTTCCTCCCTCTGTCTCCCCCTCTGTTTTCCTCCCTCTGTCTCCCCCTCACTCTTCCTCCCTCTGTCTCCCCCTCTGTCTCCCCCTCTATCTTCCTCCCTCTGTCTACCTCTCTCTTTTCCTCCCTCTGTCTCCCCCTCTCGCTTCCTTCCTCTGTCTACCCCTCTCTTTTCCTCCCTCTGTCTCCCCCTCTCTCTTCCTTCCTCTGTCTCCCCTCTCTTTTCCTCCCTCTGTCTCCCCTCTCTCTTCCTCCCTCTGTCTCCCCCTCTCTCTTCCTTCCTCTGTCTACCCTCTCTTTTCCTCCCTCTGTCTCCCCTCTCTCTTCCTTCCTCTGTCTCCCCTCTCTTTTCCTCCCTCTGTCTACCCTCCCTCTTCCTTCCTCTGTCTACCCGTCTCTTTTCCTCCCTCTGTCTCCCCTCTCTCTTCCTTCCTCTGTCTCCCCCTCTCTTTTCCTCCCTCTGTCTCCCCCTCTGTTTTCCTCCCTCTGTCTCCCCCTCTCTCTTCCTCCCTCTGTCTCCCCCTCTCTCTTCCTCCCTCTCTCTACCCCTCTCTTTTTCCTCCCCTCTGTCTACCCTCCCTCTTCCTTCCTCTGTCTACCCGTCTCTTTTCCTCCCTCTGTCTCCCCTCTCTCTTCCTTCCTCTGTCTCCCTCTCTTTTCCTCCCTCTGTCTACCCTCCCTCTTCCTTCCTCTGTCTCCCCTCTCTTTTCCTCCCTCTGTCTCCCCTCTCTTCCTTCCTATGTGTACCCCTCTCTTTTCCTCCCTCTGTCTCCCCCTCTCTCTTCCTTCCTCTGTCTCCCCTCTCTTTTCCTCCCTCTGTCTCCCCTCTCTTTTCCTCCCTCTGTCTACCTCTCTCTTTTCCTCCCTCTGTCTCCCCTCTCTTTTCCTCCCTCTGTCTCCCCTCTCTTTTCCTCCCTCTGTCTCCCCTCTCTTTTCCTCCCTCTGTCTCCCCTCTCTCTTCCTCTCTCTGTCTCCCCTTCTCTTTTCCTCCCTCTGTCTACCCCTCTCTTTTCCTTCCTCTGTCTCCCCCTCTCTCTTCCTCCCTCTGTCTCCCCTCTCTCTTCCTTTCTCTGTCTCCCCTCTCTTTTCCTCCCTCTGTCTCCCCCTCTCTCTTCCTTCCTCTGTCTACCCCTCTCTTTGTCTCCCTCTGTCTCCCCCTCTCTCTTCCTTCCTCTGTCTCCCCTCTCTTTTCCTCCCTCTGTCCCCCTCTCTCTTCCTTCCTCTGTCTCCCTCTCTTTTCCTCCCTCTGTCTCCCCCTCTCTCTTCCTTCCTCTGTCTACCCCTCTCTCTTCCTCCCTCTGTCTCTCCCTCTCTCTTCCTTCCTCTGTCTCCTCTCTCTTTTCCTCCCTCTGTCTCCCCCTCTCTCTTCCTTCCTCTGTCTCCCCTCTCTTTTCCTCCCTCTGTCTCCCCCTCTCTTTTTCCTCCCTCTGTCTCCCCCTCTCTCTTCCTCCCTCTGTCTCCCCCTCTCTTTTCCTCCCTCTGTCTCCCCCTCGCTCTTCCTCCCTCTGTCTCCCCTCACTCTTCCTCCCTCTGTCTCCCCCTCTGTTTTCCTCCCTCTGTCTCCCCCTCACTCTTCCTCCCTCTGTCTCCCCCTCTGTCTCCCCCTCTATCTTCCTCCCTCTGTCTACCTCTCTCTTTTCCTCCCTCTGTCTCCCCCTCTCGCTTCCTTCCTCTGTCTACCCCTCTCTTTTCCTCCCTCTGTCTCCCCCTCTCTCTTCCTTCCTCTGTCTCCCCTCTCTTTTCCTCCTCCTCTGTCTCCCCTCTCTCTTCCTCCCTCTGTCTCCCCCTCTCTTTCCTTCCTCTGTCTACCCTCTCTTTTCCTCCCTCTGTCTCCCCTCTCTCTTCCTTCCTCTGTCTCCCTCTCTTTTCCTCCCTCTGTCTACCCTCCCTCTTCCTTCCTCTGTCTACCCGTCTCTTTTCCTCCCTCTGTCTCCCCTCTCTCTTCCTTCCTCTGTCTCCCCCTCTCTTTTCCTCCCTCTGTCTCCCCCTCTGTTTTCCTCCCTCTGTCTCCCCTCTCTCTTCCTCCCTCTGTCTCCCCCTCTCTCTTCCTCCCTCTCTCTACCCCTCTCTTTTCCTCCCTCTGTCTCCCCTCTCTCTTCCTTCCTCTGTCTCCCTCTCTTTTCCTCCCTCTGTCCCCCTCTCTTTTCCTCCCTCTGTCTCCCCTCTCTCTTCCTTCCTCTGTCTCCCCTCTCTTTTCCTCCCTCTGTCCCCCCTCTCTTTTCCTCCCTCTGTCTCCCCCTCGCTCTTCCTCCCTCTGTCTCCCCCTCTCTCTTCCTCCCTCTGTCTCCCCTCTCTCTTCCTCCCTCTGTCTCCCCCTCTCTCTTCCTTCCTCTGTCTACCCTCTCTTTTCCTCCCTCTGTCTCCCCTCTCTCTTCCTTCCTCTGTCTCCCCTCTCTTTTCCTCCCTCTGTCTCCCCCTCTCTTCCTTCCTCTGTCTCCCCTCTCTTTTCCTCCCTCTGTCTACCCTCCCTCTTCCTTCCTCTGTCTCCCTCTCTTTTTCCTCCCTCTGTCTACCCTCCCTCTTCCTTCCTCTGTCTCCCCTCTCTTTTCCTCCCTCTGTCTCCCCTCTCTCTTCCTTCCTATGTGTACCCCTCTCTTTTCCTCCCTCTGTCTCCCCCTCTCTCTTCCTTCCTCTGTCTCCCCTCTCTTTTCCTCCCTCTGTCTCCCCTCTCTTTTCCTCCCTCTGTCTACCTCTCTCTTTTCCTCCCTCTGTCTACCTCTCTCTTTTCCTCCCTCTGTCTCCCCCTCTCTCTTCCTTCCTCTGTCTCCCCTCACTTTTCCTCCCTCTGTCTCCCCCTCTCTTTTCCTCCCTCTGTCTCCCCCTCTCTCTTCCTCCCTCTGTCTCCCCCTCTCTTTTTCCTCCCTCTGTCTCCCCCTCGCTCTTCCTCCTCTGTCTCCCCCTCTGTTTTCCTCCCTCTGTCTCCCCCTCGCTCTTCCTCCCTCTGTCTCCCCCTCTGTCTCCCCCTCTCTCTTCCTCCCCCTGTCTCCCCCTCTCTCTTCCTCCCTCTGTCTACCCCTCTCTTTTCCTCCCTCTGTCTCCCCCTCTCTCTTCCTTCCTCTGTCTCCCCTCTCTTTTCCTCCCTCTGTCTCCCCTCTCGTTTCCTCCCTCTGTCTCCCCTCTCTCTTCCTCCCTCTGTCTCCCCCTCTCTCTTCCTTCCTCTGTCTACCCTCTCTCTTCCTTCCTCTATCTCCCCTCTCTTTTCCTCCCTCTGTCTCCCCCTCTCTCTTCCTCCCTCTCTCTACCCCTCTCTTTTCCTCCCTCTGTCTGTCTCCCCTCTCTCTCTTCCTTCCTCTGTCTCCCCTCTCTTTTCCTCCCTCTGTCCCCCTCTCTTTTCCTCCCTCTGTCTCCCCTCTCTCTTCCTTCCTCTGTCTCCCTCTCTTTTTCCTCCCTCTGTCCCCCCTCTCTTTTCCTCCCTCTGTCTCCCCCTCGCTCTTCCTCCCTCTGTCTCCCCCTCTATCTTCCTCCCTCTGTCTCCCCCTCTCTTTTCCTCCCTCTGTCTCCCCCTCTCTCTTCCTCCCCCTGTCTCCCCCTCTCTCTTCCTCCCTCTGTCTCCCCTCTCTTTTCCTCCCTCTGTCTCCCCCTCTCTCTTCTTCTCTGTCTCCCCCTCGCTCTTCCTCTCCCTTCTTCTCCCTTCTCTTCATCCATGTATATTCCCCTGTCTTTCTATCCGCCCTCTCTCTCTCCCTCTCAGTCTGTGATTGTGTTCTACACTCACATACAATAGACAGGATTTTAGGGTGTGTGTGTGTAACTTACCAAGATGTGGCTGGAGAAACATATGACCAGGATCAGACCTAACAGGAGGAAAGACATGCCAAAGGAGATCCCCAACACTGCTGTTCTGTAACACACACACACACACACACACACACACACACACACACACACACACACACACACACACACACACACACACACACACACACACACACACACACACACACACACACACACACACACACACTGTTTATTTTATTATTATTTATTTTTGTATTGCATTTTCAAACATACAATCTACCTGCAGTGAAGGCGCTCAACATTTACATTACATTCAGTCATCCAGTAGACACTCAGAGCGACCCACAGGTGCAACCAGGGTCAAGCTCCCTGCCCAAGACCACAAGGGCAGATACCCCCACCCAGTCGAATCAGGGACCCAAACCAGCGACTTCTCGGCCACCTGTCCAAGCTCTTAACTGCCAGGCCCCCCCCCCCCAAAGACTCCTCCTCCACTCCCCAACAGCACCCCCCCCAAGCCACCATCTCCCTTCCTCCAACCCAACCAAAACCACCACCCACCCGATGCGCCAACAAGCAACAAAAATAACAAAAGAGAAATGAGAGAAAAACAAAGGAAAACAATAATAGAAAACCACAATGCAAAAACAAAAGACATCAAGGACAACAGGATGTGTGTGTGTGTGTGTGTGTGTGTGTGTGTGTGTGTGTGTGTGTGTGTGTGTGTGTGTGTGTGTGTGTGTGTGTGTGTGTGTGTGTGTGTGTGTGTGTGTGTGTGTGTGTGTGTGTTTCCATGTGTATGCACGTGTGTGCGTTTGAATGCGAGTGTGTGTATGCATGCTTTAACGTACCATTTCAATCTATCTAATCTCATAGAATCCACAGAGTGTTAGTTGAAGATAAACACTTTTACTAACAGTATTAGTATATTAGTAACTGACTGACCCGGTCTCTCCAGATCTCCTAACAGTACTATTTCTAGATTAATGTTATGCTTTTTCAGCCATTCCTGAACCTGAGACCAGAAACAGGCTACCTGAGGGCAATACCAAAATAAATGGTCTAATGATTCTGTATCCTCACAACAAAATCTGCAGAGCTGTGATGGTTGTATGCCCCAAACATTCAACACATCTTTGGTGGCCAGAATTCTGTACAATAATCTTTGATGAAAAGAACGAAGTCTTAAATCTTGCGTGGTTTTATATATCAACTCATACCCTGTACTATGGAATCAGTACATCAATGTATTCCCAGATATTTTCTCATCTGTCAATATCCTGGTCCTCAAATGAAACTGCCATATTTTCCTATCTATTTATTTTTGTTCCTCTGCCAGTTTGGATCCTTTATATTGGGCAGACAGACCAGTTCCCTACCTCCTCCCGCTGCCACCTGCCTCCTCCCGCTGCCACCTGCCTCCTCCCGCTGCCACCTGCCTCCTCCCGCTGCCACCTGCCTCCTCCCGCTGCCACCTGCCTCCTCCCGCTGCCACCTGCCTCCTCCCGCTGCCACCTGCCTCCTCCGCTGCCACCTGCCTCCTCCCACTGCCACCTGCCTCCTCCAGTTTGGATCCTTTATATTGGGCAGACAGACCAGTTCCCTACCTCCTCCCGCTGCCACCTGCCTCCTCCAGTTTGGATCCTTTATATTGGGCAGACAGACCAGTTCCCTACCTCCTCCCGCTGCCACCTGCCTCCTCCCGCTGCCACCTGCCTCCTCCAGTTTGGATCCTTTATATTGGGCAGACAGACCAGTTCCCTACCTCCTCCCGCTGCCACCTGCCTCCTCCAGTTTGGATCCTTTATATTGGGCAGAGACCAGTTTGGACCTCCTCCTCCAGTTTGGATCCTTTATATTGGGCAGACAGACCAGTTCCCTACCTCCTCCCGCTGCCACCTGCCTCCTCCAGTTTGGATCCTTTATATTGGGCAGACAGACCAGTTCCCTACCTCCTCCCGCTGCCACCTGCCTCCTCCAGTTTGGATCCTTTATATTGGGCAGACAGACCAGTTCCCTACCTCCTCCCGCTGCCACCTGCCTCCTCCAGTTTGGATCCTTTATATTGGGCAGACAGACCAGTTCCCTACCTCCTCCCGCTGCCACCTGCCTCCTCCTTTTGTGGTAATGCTGTAATCAATTGGTTGTAATCTTGGATTGAGCAGACCCTCCCATATAATTCCGATAGCTCCATGAAAGACATAACTCTCCCATTCCAATTTACAAAAGCATTTAAAAACAAAACAACCTTCTCAAACATATTTAACTACCACCAGATGGGTGCTGTACACAGCAGTAAAATGATAAAGTATTTGAATTGGAACTAGTGAACTGCGACCCACTTCCACTACTTACTACATACTTCCCTGTTATACAGTACTTCCCTGTTATACAGTACTTCCCTGTTATACAGTACTTCCCTGTTATACAGTACTTCCCTGTTATACAAGCCTGTATTTCCAGACTACAGTTTATATTTCCTAATAGAAGCTTATATTTCCTAATAGAAGCTTATATTTCCTAATAGAAGTTTGCCAAGTAGATGGCTGATTTAAGCGTGTTCATAAAACAATGATGTCATGTCTAAATGGAAGAGATGTTAGTCTGAATGCGAAAATATATGATGCTTTTAGTATCTGTCTCTATGGTTCTACCGCTCCTGGTTCCTGTAAACACAGACAATTAACTAAATGATGAAACAGCCCATGGACCCTTTGTCCTTTCATAAGGAGGCTTCATCGTCATCATTATCCTTGTCATCATCAAAGTAATATTCCTCATCTTTATCATAATAATAATCATCATCATCATCCTCGACATCTAAGACCTTTTGATTCACATTAAAACTGTCATCAGACGTTATTCATATCTTTTCATCTGTTTTCTTTCTTTCTATCCATCTTCTTTCTTTCTTTCTTTCTTTCTTTCTTTCCCTCTTAATTGCTGTCTCTTAAGGTGTGTCATTTGCAACTGCTATTAGGGATCTTATTGATGTGAGACTCAATTGATCAAAGGTTTATTTCGTCTTGTCACACTGTAATTGCAATGTTCTGGGTTATTATAGAGAAAAGAACACTGACTTCTGTGGCTTTTGGCACGACTAGTATTCCAACTATGAGGGCTACTATAGGACCATACAATGTATTCCAACTATGAGGGCTACTATAGGACCATACAATGTATTCCAACTATGAGGGCTACTATAGGACCATACAATGTATTCCAACTATGAGGGCTACTATAGGACCATACAATGTATTCCAACTATGAGGGCTACTATAGGACCATACAATGTATTCCAACTATGAGGGCTACTATAGGACCATACAATGTATTCCAACTATGAGGGCTACTATAGGACCATACAATGTATTCCAACTATGAGGGCTACTATAGGACCATACAATGTATTCCAACTATGAGGGCTACTATAGGACCATACAATGTATTCCAACTATGAGGGCTACTATAGGTATTCCAACTATACTACTATATGTATTCCAACTATGAGGGCTACTATAGGACCATACAATGTATTCCAACTATGAGGGCTACTATAGGACCATACAATGTATTCCAACTATGAGGGCTACTATAGGACCATACAATGTATTCCAACTATGAGGGCTACTATAGGACCATACTATGCAGGTTGTATTCTAAGTAGTATCTGAACATTGGTGGGTACCATGAAGGGTAATATGAATGGTACTGTGAAGAGTACAGATGCACAGGACAAGTACTGTCTCCATACTGTGAAGGGCACTATGAAGTGTACTATGTAGGGTCAGACTTACTTGGGCAGGACCAGTATCTGCACTATGAAGATGCAGCAGAAGATGAGACAGGCACAGGTGACGTAGTATTTAAAGGCCGGCAGAGTGGTGGCTCGATACTGGGGACATCAACACACACAGGGTCAACAGGGGGTGGTCAAAACAAGCCATTTTTTTACTGTAACTTCACAGTCTAACGCTGAATACTTTCACGCCAATCATATTCTGTTACGGAGTCACTGCATGTTTGTCTGGGACAGCAGTGGGCAAGTGGCACACATGTTATTTTCATTTGTAGTTTCTTTTTTATCTGACTGAACAGCGGTGTTGTTGTCCTACAGCACCTCCTTCTCCAGAGTCTTGTTGTGAAAGAAGAGTGAGATCCTCTGGATGTCTTCAGACTTCAGCCACTGCCTACAGAGAAGAGAACACAGAGACACTCAGACAGCAGCAATCCGCCAGAGAACACAGAGACACTCAGACAGCAGCAATCCGCCAGAGAACACAGAGACACTCAGACAGCAGCAATCCGCCAGAGAACACAGAGACACTCAGACAGCAGCAATCCGCCAGAGAACACAGAGACACTCAGACAGCAGCAATCCGCCAGAGAACACAGAGACACTCAGACAGCAGCAATCCGCCAGAGAACACAGAGACACTCAGACAGCAGCAATCCGCCAGAGAACACAGAGACACTCAGACAGCAGCAATCAGACAGCAGCAATCCGTCAGAGAACACAGAGACACTCAGACAGCAGCAATCCGCCAGAGAACACAGAGACACTCAGACAGCAGCAATCCGCCAGAGAACACAGAGACACTCAGACAGCAGCAATCCGCCAGAGAACACAGAGACACTCAGACAGCAGCAATCCGCCAGAGAACACAGAGACACTCAGACAGCAGCAATCCGCCAGAGAACACAGAGACACTCAGACAGCAGCAATCCGTCAGAGAACACAGAGACACTCAGACAGCAGCAATCCGCCAGAGAACACAGAGACACTCAGACAGCAGCAATCCGTCAGAGAACACAGAGACACTCAGACAGCAGCAATCCGCCAGAGAACACAGAGACACTCAGACAGCAGCAATCCGCCAGAGAACACAGAGACACTCAGACAGCAGCAATCCGCCAGAGAACACAGAGACACTCAGACAGCAGCAATCCGCCAGAGAACACAGAGACACTCAGACAGCAGCAATCCGCCAGAGAACACAGAGACACTCAGACAGCAGCAATCCGCCAGAGAACACAGAGACACTCAGACAGCAGCAATCCGCCAGAGAACACAGAGACACTCAGACAGCAGCAATCCGTCAGAGAACACAGAGACACTCAGACAGCAGCAATCCGTCAGAGAACACAGAGACACTCAGACAGCAGCAATCCGCCAGAGAACACAGAGACACTCAGACAGCAGCAATCCGCCAGAGAACACAGAGACACTCAGACAGAGCAATCCGCAGAGAACAAGAGACACTCCGACAGCAGCAATCCGCCAGAGAACACAGAGACACTCAGACAGCAGCAATCCGTCAGAGAACACAGAGACACTCAGACAGCAGCAATCCGTCAGAGAACACAGAGACACTCAGACAGCAGCAATCCGCCAGGGACATTAATAAAGACACGTTCACCAGGGACATTAATAAAGACACGTTCACCAGGGATATTAATAAGACACGTTCACCAGGGACATTAATAAAGACACGTTCACCAGGGACATTAATAAAGACACGTTCACCAGGGACATTAATAAAGACACGTTCACCAGGGATATTAATAAAGACACGTTCACCAGGGACATTAATAAGACACGTTCACCAGGGACATTAATAAAGACACGTTCACCAGGGACATTAATAAAGACACGTTCACCAGGGACATTAATAAAGACACGTTCACCAGGGACATTAATAAAGACACGTTCACCAGGGACATTAATAAAGACACGTTCACCTCGGAACATCCTCCCTTCCAACTGTCATTTCAAAGTATTGGTGAGATGTTTTTTTTCTCTCATTACACTTCAAGTTTTTAATAACTATTGTTTCATGTGTTATTGTAGGTTTGTTTTTGTAAGCATCTGCACTCCTGCCTACATAATTGCCCCTTGTGGGATAAAGAACTTATTTAGAATTGAATTGAATTCAACGTAAATCCACTTGTCACATAATTGTTGGTGAGGTACTGAACTAAGTGCTTCATA